>NW_024427706.1:0-80090 GCF_017562075.2 Anopheles merus | reverse complement strand
ATGTGCAATTGTAGTGTCGTACTGGACTGGAATTTCGCATCAATTTCGGACTGGAACATGTCTCATCAATAGACCCTGTATATGCGCATAGTACATACAATACACAGTGAATGTTCAATAAAAGAAAAAAATAATAAATAATAAATAAATGAATAAAACATGACATTTCCTCGCATCCCCCTAGCAAATTGTTACCATTCTCCTGTGAATTTAAGATGCGATAATTAATAAAAACAATGAGCAATTAGGACGGTGAGCAACGGGACAATATTTAAAAAGGGAGCGAAACAGAAAAATGGAAAAGGGAAACAGGAAAAATAAAACAAAGGAATAGATACAACGTGACGAAAAATGGGCGGAAAACACGTTGCGTTTCTAAAGACCCAATCCTATAGAAACCAAAATACAATCAACAGCATTAGGACCGTTTTGAATAGGCCAGACTGTGACTATTTAAGGAATTATGAGGCTGAAAAAATCCCAAGTATTGCTACGCTCAATTTATTACTTAATTTTACGTAATGAGATACCTTCCGTCCGTTGCGTTTGCCTTTTTGTGCTTTCTTCACTCCCGTAAGCTGCAAGGTAAGTGAGGTAGCACATTATTTTATTTCTATGTTTTAATCAACTGAGGTAATGCAAAAAACCCTTACTTGAAAGGGTGGCAAAAGAGAATAAAAAATGTGTTAATTGGATCGAACCATGGCGAAAATCATAAAACGCAGCAAATTGTTGGTATAGTTCATATAAGAACAGATACATTGACGTTTAAAAAAAATGCAATATTAAAAGCGGCTTATTATAAAGTAACATTTTGAAGCATTGCCATTGTACTTTACTTAACACTGTATTTGAAAAGGTAGAGTCCATAAATCATTATATTGGTTTTTTATCATGCAACCAGAAATGATCGTGTAGTATTAGTATAATATTGGCAGAAGTGTCCTACGTCATTAAGTGATTCGCAAAATCCTGTTAGATTGTTCAATAAAATGATAAAATTTTAGTTAATAAATTATGTAAGGCGAAAGTGGTGGGAATTTATATCGCCCTATTTTAAACTAGAAGCACAACAAAGGATGGAACTTACAGTAAAAGCATTTTATCTGAGGACTAAGACATCAGACATAGTGAATAAATTATATGTCGGTGATCAAGGACATCAAGGGCGTAAAGAAGCAAGTTGTCTTAAAATAGTTATGATTGGCGATTATTTTGATACCAATGTTTTAAGACAATATATATAAACGCTTTAAAATAATTCTTATTAAGGGTATTTATAAAATATGGGAAAAAAGCACGAGCCTTATACTTAAAAATGTAACATCCCAAGCTGTGAAATACAGCAAAATCTTATTTGTCTTCATTCTATGATATCAGCCCATCAGAAGCAGCAGAATTGCAAAGAAAAGGAAAGACGACGGCGCATCCACCATGTTTGCTGAATTAGACACCATAAGCATTTCCACTGAAGAAGCCATTTCATTTAACGGCTTTGCTCATGCATAAGCTTCTTTAGTGTTTGGTGTGCTAGTGTTTTACGATTCATGGTAGTGTAAGCTCGATGACTGTCTCGGAAGGAAAGAAAGAATCACACCTAGCAAGATGTACCCATAAATGCTGCTGAATAAAACACGTCCTGAATGTCTACAACGGTTTCAAGAGGTTTATGCTACGCGCTGTTTGTACTGAAGCAGCGCTCTAATTAAGTGATAACCGTTTGGTACTCACTTAACTAAAACGGCAGAAAAAATAGCGTACTTGGATGAACATGATTGAATTATTTTCGTGTAATATTTGATCTGCAATGTTTTTTGGGAATTTTATGCACATTTTTTACATGAAAGCGAAAATATTTTGTAGTTTTGGATTAATTTATAGAGTTTTTGTACAATTTGTGTCACAGTTCAATGTTAAGGTCTGTTAACAATTTTGGTTTCCATGGTTTCCAACCCTTTGAACAACGATCATTAAAATTAATGCAGGAAAGACCTGTAGAGCAGCAGTTAACTTTTGTTTTGTCTTAATTGTCTTAAAATAACAAAGGCATCGAATAGTCTCAAATGCAGTTATTCACATGGTTATCACATGATTCTGTCAAGCTGATGAAAGTGTGAGGGACATTTTTTATGCATGTGTGTAAAACATGGTAAAATAAGTCAAACAAAAATTCAACTTTCAAAATGTGTGTGCTTAAATCGTTTTACGGAAACGCGCCATCCGTATGGTCTACGAAATCGTGTTTGAATGAAGGTAAAAAGACTTCCTTTACCATCATACTCACCCACACACCATACTAACGGGAAACGTTTTTTTATCGTACAGGAGGGAAAGTGTTTTTGCGCCATGAAAGCATGAGCAATAAACAGCGTTCATTTTGCGTATATGCCTAGATGGTGCTGCAAAACTGGATGCAGTCATTTGGGAGCTTTCATGATAGCATACGGGGTTTGGGGTTTTTGAAACTCATTTGAAAAATGGAAAACGTTTGCGCTTTTTGGAGTGATTAATACGCGAAACTTTTTTACGCTCATCTATCAGCCCAAGCCTTGTGCCATAAAAGAAGAAGATCAGCGCAACGCTTTACAGAGAATGATTTTTTACGCTCTAGTAAGAGCTGGACTTTACGAACAGCACACTAAAAGCTACATGCACATGTACATGCAAACACGTGCAAAGCCGATGAAAGTGATTGTGAGGCACTTTTTTATGTTTGTGTGTACACGATTTCACATAATGAATCACTTATGCCTATAAAATAAAAATCGTTATTTTCAGCTACTGAAACCAATTGAATTGCTATTTAAAAAATCTACGAAATCAAACTAGAGCTTTTATGCTTCAGAGCATAAATGATGCTCGCAGAAACTAAACAAACATTTCGTTTTGTTTATGTCATTTTAATAATAATAATAATAATAATTATTATTATCATTATTATTATTATTATTATTATTACTATTAATATTATTACTATTATTATATTAAATGAAGCATGGAAGTTATTTCAACCCCAACAGCTAAGGTTCCTGTGCAACCTTCACGGCAACCTACCTTTTTATTCCAATGTATCTTCATTATTTAGCTCACTGTGCAAATATTGTGTGAATAGCACTGCGTAGACCTTTTCCATCCTTTTTGCTTTGTGTTAAAAGTACGTGAAATGGCAAACGACTCACAAAAATTAAATATATCCCGCGGAACGCATACACGCATGGAGGAGAGGAAACGTTAAATTGGGTTTCATCTTTCCTCATCTCACCTGGCCCACCTGCCAACTGGACGGTTTCGGTGCGCTCGGTGTGTGGTGAAAATTCTTCCACGAGGCGTGTAAACCATCATTGGGTGCCGGCCTTATCCATTACACCAGGTCGCTACAGGAAGTCGGTCACATTTGCCACTGCCGACAGCTGTGTACCGTGCGCAGGAAATAAAATCATCATCTGTTGCTGTTTGCTTTGGACTATGACTTTGTGTTGGTGCGCGGGTTTACCAACCCACATTCACGAGCCAGTTTACGAAGGGAAATCTAAAATTCCACCGTTCCCAAAATCAGTGGGGCAAATTTTACCGTATAACGGCTCACACATGAGTTTGATGGTAAGCGCAAACCTTAACGGTTAAAGCGTTAACAACCAACACTCAAAGAGCCTTCCACCGTCAGAGAAGCCTCATTGCAGCCCAGGGACGTTGAGGATTTAGGCAAGGCGTACAGTATGCAGGACGGAAAGGAGATCGAAATTGGGCGACACAGGATACAATTTTGTTTTTGCTGTGTACAGCAAGCTCACGCTGTTTCAGCTGGCTTTTTCGGGTGCTATCAACTTTGCCGTCAAACCGCTCAAAGCTGAATGCAGAACAGAACAGGGCTGGGAGAAACCCACAGCAATGCTTACCAGCAAAAATTCACGTACGTAGCCGTGCTAAACTCATCGCGTTGATTCTATTTTCATTCCAGCGGGCGAACATTTTTGTAATGAAGTGAACGCTTGTTTTGTAAATTGTCATGGGAAAATCTGTGTACCGTGGTGTGCACAGTCGGTTGACCGAAAACCATCGCCGTTGGTTGTTGCGTGTTGCATGGTGTTGACACGGATTGCATTTGCTTACAATGGAAATCATACGCTGGAAGGGGGTTGTTTGGTGCATGATGCAAAAGTTTGAACACGGACTTATCGCACAAAAATGTTAAGCAAGAAATCTAGTAAATGAAATATATCCCGCGGACGAACCTTGAAAATGGACTCCTAACTTTCAGTGTGAGTAGTTAACGTTAATCTTTCTTAACGGAAGATCATATTTATCAGATTGGTTGCTTAGCTTTGGCTACATCTTTATACCAGTGATTGCAGTTCTCCACCAAATAAAGACTAAACATAAAGATCCTATCGATAAACACATAATTCACCTACAATGATGTTCTTTCGATTGGTGCTTACGATAACAAATCGTAAGGATTTCATTTAGTTTGATAACCAGAGCCGTAAACGTTTCAAGAACGTTAAAAACCAATAAAAATAAAACACAAATTTGTCCATGGAATCTCGCCCTGGTTGTTTGGTGTCTTCCTTCCGGATGTTTCCTTTCGTTGTTTGTAGAAGTGAGATAATTAGTGTTGGTGACATCCTGCTTCCTTGCTGCTATTTTTCACTTTTCTTGGGAAGTTTCTTCTTCGATGGTTCGTTACTTCTTTCCCACTACACTTCCTCATTTCAGCTAATGGAATGTTAATTAAATGCACGATCAAATCGTTCTTTACGCAAACGATCCTTTCAGTTTTAGGCTTTAAGTGGAAGAATGGTGCCCAAAATGCGAGCGTAATGAAGACGAAACACTGTAATTGCAGTAAGTTCTCTAACAATCCAATATAAAGGTACTATCAGCATTGTCAGAGACATTTTTAAAGGAATCTTGAAATTTTAATGATGCTAAACTTTTGTGATGGAAAAAAAACCATTTATTTGAAAGCGAATTGGAGAGAAGGAACAATGTCCGTTAATTTTTGTTCTGGTTTGGGTCGAGAATGATAATCAAACCCATTGTCGAGTAAATAAAAAATCACCCTAATCGTCTTTATTGAGTTTTTGAAAGGGTGTGATAGGATGCTTTTGAATTGTGTGCTACTTCATGTTCAGATCTTTTTAGACCACTTGGAACGTAGTAGAAGCATGGTAGAAGTTTTCTACCATCGTTCATTTAAAGTTTTCAAAGGCCATAAAATTAACGGAAACCCCTTATTATGAGGCAAATTTGTCGGTCGATGTTTCCTGCTTCGCGTTGATGGCTATGTCGTTAGGACGCGTGAAGCTTAGGTGCATGCACCGCTTAGACCTACTTCATCATCCGTTATGATATTCCTGGGAACGTCGTGAAAGCAATGGTTAGCTGTAAATATCGTAAGCTTTTTGGTGCGAGTTTCAGCTATGCTAGAGGCTGGACCGTACTGAAAGTCCTTCCAATATATCATGTTATCTCAACCGGCGTTTTCCCGATGTACTTATACGAGCCCTTGAAATAGAATAACCTAATTTGTGTGTCAGTCAAACAGGGCGACACATTCAGTACGGGAGTAGAGGTCAGAGAGACGGACTGATGCATGAAATCTCTTCTCTATTATAAAATTCTAGTGAAGGCTGATCAGCGTTACTTTCCAGCGGTAGCTTGGATGTTTTTTGCTTACTTTACATCCATACAATGACAACCACATCGACGATAGAAAACGCAACTACGACTTAGTTTTTAGTGTTTTGAAAGGTATGGAGAAGAATGATGTTACAGTCTGATTTTAATAATTGAACATTTTTCCGTGGTCTTTCGAGATTTTTCTATGCATGGGCCTAATTTTTGGTTTAAGCATAGCTAAAGAATGTCTTCTACTACGTGTAAGTAAAATGTTCCAATCAGTGGTCCAAAGAACTGGATCCGGATGTATGAAAGCGGTGCGAAAACATTTATACGAAAAAGTAACTGAAACAAATAACCTTCTTTTAGGAGTAATAGGTCATGCAGGTCTACACAGGCTTTCAATAAGTAGTACCACTTAGCCGGATAGTCAATCCTTGATTAGGGCGACGGTCCATGGAATGGGCATGTTATTAAAATGTCCGAGTTGACGATAGTACCGCGGGATCCCTCGATGCAACAAGAAATAAAAATAGGAAAACTGGACTGGATTCCATTCAGTCAGTGGATCCATTAGCGAGTCAGATTCAGGTACTATTCAGGTCCCGAAATATATAAGGGAGTAGTATCAGAGCTTGGAATCAGGATTTGTTCCATGACTGACATGAAATCTTAATCATTTCAAGAATCAGTAGGATGTTCAGTTCCAGTACCGAAAGGTATATGTTGCAGGATCTGCATGGAGTCAGCATCAGTTCCAGGACCGTTATGGGTTCAGTGTAGGTTCTGGTGTGGGTTCGGGATCAATTCCAAGGCCGATACGGTTTTTGGAGCGGTTATACCGGTACACATACAATTTAAGTCCCGGTAGGGTAAATATATCAATGTAGGGGTACAGATGTGCTTTAATAGATTTAAAGTGTCAGGAAGGTAAATTTATTGAAATTTTATCAGAAAGCAATGGGAATATGTTTTATCTTCGCAATCACAAGCATTTTTACCATCAAACACAACAAATTTACGAAAAAAAGTATATGTTTATGACGACTTCATTGTACCTGTAATGGTTGTTTGGTTCCTATAGTCGTCGTATTGTGTTACTATAGTGTTGGTAAACAAAGATACCTAAAAAACTGTGTATAATACACATGGAACTTAGTTTGAAGCTGTTTTCTTATAAATAGTAAGAATCACATCCATAATATTGATTTCTCGCATAATTTACCGTAAAAATGTATAAAGTGTGATTAGTGATGAATATAATAACTAAAAAACTTTATAACTGTAGTCTTCAAAAACCGGTAAGAGTATGCTTGATTCAAGGTCGATTTTTCACTCATTTCTGTTGCTTCTCAGGATTTCAGGAAAATCATTTCTGTTGCTTATTTTTGTGTAAACAATACGAAATGTTAACAATATCGCGGAAAAAAAATCTAAAATGTTCGGTTATTACTAATTTTATAACTATGACCACTATAGCAACATGCCTTTTTTGTGTACCTATAATGGCACAATGGTAAAAAACACATAAAAATGCGAAAATATGGTTAAAAAGGAATGAATTTTAGTAAATCAATAACATTTCATGAAAGTTGTGTTAAAACAATAATAATTGCATTGTTATGTGGTCATTTAAAACGTTAGCAAAAATATGAGTTTCGCTATGAAATCTTAAGGATTTTGGAAGAATATTGACACATTTCACAAAATATGTTGTGTTTTTATCACTGTAATGGAATGGCCCAATTTAACTTTTAAAGCCTTTTTTAAAAGACCGGAACATTAAACAACGACATAAATTACTTAATTGCTCTTAATCATCTTATCACATTTTAGAGCCATACCATCACTATTGGTACTATAGGTACGTTTACCCTATAGGGTCAAGATATTTTTCAGATCCGGTATGGGAATGGGATCAACTTCCCGACCGGAATAGATCAGGATCAGTAAAAAGGATCAGTAAGGGGTGAGGATCAGCTCCACGATCAGGTTCGTGACTAATTATAACACCTATTCGGGAATGGACCGGTCTGGTGGTACAGTCGACAACTCGTACGACGTAACAACATGCCCGTCATGGGTTCAAGTTCCGAATAGACCGTGCCGTGCAGGTTTATTATATACCCCAGAAATTATCTTGCATAACCCTGTAACCGGGTCAAATTAACTAGTAAACTAAAATTGAACTTTATCGAATCTTCGCTCATTTTGTCTAAAGTAATATTTGGGCTAAAATATAGCAATTTGTTTCATTGTGGAGATGTTTGAGATCTTGAGGGGCTTTTGCGGCTTGTCTAATAGGCGCTTACGTATTAAAATTTCATCAGTTCACTATCAGTCTTCTTCCCGATCGGACGCATCTAATTGTTATCTGCGATCACTCATATATAAATACACCCACACTAGTAAACAGGAAAAAAGCTAAAGCATTAAAAGAATATTTCGGCCCATAGCAATGGATTGCAGTAAGAATAGAGTAGCACCGGGTAATGCCGTTCCCTCATATTTATACATCACAGTTCCAAACGTTATTTTTTTAGGAATATTAAAAAGGATTTAAAAAGCCAACCCGACTAAATTATCAACATACTTTCTTCAGATCATTTATCTGTTAATTTTGAATGTAATATGACAAAATTCAATACAAGAATAACTTTGGAATACCGAACTACTTAGAAGCGAATTGGTCGTTATTCAGATAAATTTTAAATACCCGACTCAATTTAAGTATACTGTTCAATCCCCCAACAGCTGCCAGTACCCCCTCCTCCCGGTCATCAATTACCATTTAAAGGGGCCTCAACTCGTCTTTCCGCTAAGGGCCCCCGATTCTCCTAATCTTCCACTGCTATAGAATATAATATTCAAGCAATTAATAGTAGAGTCTACTCCTACTACAAAGCACAACCTACCACTGATTTTGATACCACTGAGTTAGTTAAACCAAATCACATTGAAAAATATCATATATAACAGGAAACTAAAAAACCATTCTATATTTGGCGTTTATTTTAAACGCGTGTCCTAACAGTGTTTCCTTTATACTCCTTTTTCTAATATTTTCCTCTTGAATGAACGAATGGCTATGTTATGATATACATAAAACTACTGTACTTGAAATAGTAATAAAAAAAGTTCGTGACACATAAGTTTTCCAATGTCAAAGAAGGTCCATTTGTTAATAACTAGAACTTGATGCAGATATAATTATCGGAATAAACGTTTCATTGTTTGAACAAAAAACCATCAGAGGGTTTTAATTTCTATTTGTTCCCAAATTATTTGATTTCATGTTGAATTATCAACTAGTCTAATTACCCCAGCGTTATAAGAACCAAGTTATTGAGAAAAGGTCAATCTATACTATGAAATCTCTATTGTACGTATTAGGAGATCGGTCCGTATGGATCTTGGTACCATGGCGAGTATGTAGTTACGTTGTGCGAGTTGACGTGAAACCACTCAAACAATGGCAATAAAATTGTCAGCTGATTTCATAACATGTTTACTTCACATTTCAAATGGGGACCTTACATATTTGAAACCTCACAAGAAATACTAATCATCGTAATACAAATACCACGAGATTGGCCATGTTTCTATGTTATTATTTGAAGAAGTATCGTTAAGAAACGTGCAAATGAACATAAACTTGCTCAAAATAGGCACGTCACAAATTTGGCTGTGAGAGCAAGTCACAAACATAAATACAAAATCATATATCCTACGGAAAAACCAAAATAATCAACAACAGTACGGAAGTCATTTCAATTGACACCCACAATGAAAATGTTTATTTTCTCACCATTAAATTTATCTTCTCTGGGTCCTGGTCACTCCCAAGGATAACTCAGGTGTGGAAACTGATTCCGTGTTTACTGTCTGTCATTCAAGTTCAGCATAATTTTACGGATGATTTTTTCTGGATTGTAATCAGAAGCGTTTTTGCGTTGGTGGAAAAAAAACTTTCCACATTTCCGGGAATTTTGAAGATGGCAGTGATGGCAGCTTCAAAAGAGAAGATTCGAGGGAGCGATAAAAATGATGCAAGTTTTCCTTTGCAACTCAGTGGTGCTAGATGTGAGTGATAAAATCCATAGAAGGAAAGCATTTTAGAGCGTCAAATCTAGAGCCTTAGTTTTATGGGATCAGACAATCGCACCAGAATTCGAATTGCTTCATTAAGTGATCACATAGTTCGGTGAAGGTTACAGTTTACGAATAGGTAGAAAGGTGTGGTGAGCATTTTTATGTCTGTGTTTTTTTGCCTCAAACTGGATACACATAATCCATAGAAAGCCGAGAGCAACAAATATATATTTAGCTATTGTCAAAAATAATTAGTTTAAAATTTAGCCCTAACCAGACTTGAGATAAGACGCTGATACAAAACATCTCAAAATTTCTACTTCATCAAACTTTACAAATTACTGGTAACATAGATATATGAATTGAAAAGTTCTCATTTCACTGCTCATTGCTCTTATTGGAACCTACACAATATTTACAGCACACAATGACTAACCATCCAGACTGATGAGTGTTGCAGCTGTAGCTAGCGAAGGGTTGTTTTCGTGTGGAAAGGCTTTTATCCTGTAAAGGTGTATTCCTGTACAATACATGGTACCGGAGTTTAAGCGCGAAGGTACAGAAAACAAAAGTTAAGCCTCTTAGCGTCGTACTTTGAATCTAGCGCCTTTCCATTATTAGTTATTCCATGAATAAACAATAGTTGTGCACGTTTCAAGTGGCTTGTCCCCCGTCCAAACCGATTCGGTTTTCAGCTCCGTTCCAGCATCATGTTCGAGCTGCTCGTCAAGAACAGTTCATCGGTGGTTTCATTGCACTGTATTGCTCTGTAAACATATTGAAGCATATCAAGGTTCAACGTTGACGTTGCTTGATTCACGCTCGCTTAAAAGCATCCAGGATGGTGTTGTTTATTTTTGCTTGCAATATGGCTGGCATATATTATAACAAGCTACATTTCTTTGAAATGGAGGCATTAGTGTTCTACCAAAATTGAATATTTCGTCGTACAATAGAATACTTAAACAAGTTGTGTTGGGTCTAGATGAAGCAGGTGTTAAACAATAATAAACAGTTTCCTCTTTCGTATGGTCGGAAATCTAAAGTATCATATTTTATGGGTCACATTTTTCTCTTATATTGGTTTCTTTTTGTTTGGATAATGTTCTAATTAAAGAATATGATAACTGTGATAAACTTAGACACTTTTTTGGTTATATACCATTGTTGTGTTATAAATATGTTTGGAAGTTGATATGTTATGACTTCAAGCATTAAAAGTCCAACATTCAAGTCTTATACGATTTCGATTTTTATATTGCCTACATCCATCCATGCCTTGTTTTTTTATAAGACTTCTCGCTTATTATTTTTGTTGAATCTTGTGTGCCTGTGTAATAAGTTAGAATATTGATTAGTTAGAGCTAAACTTTTTAAATGTATTTAATGTTTTAATGATCGGTATGAAAAGTGAAGACAGCAACCATGATTGTTTGTCTTTTGGCTGAAAATTATTTGACAAAAAAAAAATCATGTATCGTGTTCTCACTCAAAATACTCGGAAAATGCACAGTATCAAATAATCAAGAAAAGTGAAACACGAAAAGGAAGGAGGAAGAGCAAAATATTGGATGTGAACAAATGTGGTTACGTAGAAGGTATAAACAATCTTGTAAATAAAAAAATTTTTATTGATTTTTTGTCACTTGCACACATAACTGAATTATCAGCAAAACAAAGGCTTGTTAGTGAATAAAACCATTGTATTGCAATGTAAGTAAAGGAGAGGATTTGAAACATTTAATATTCTTGTATTTAGTTAACACGCAGATTATTACGAATCTGATCGAATTTAAATTTGGCGAAGAGTAATTAATTGTTTATTAATTTCCCCTCTTTTTTGTGGTTTATTTGGGAAATAAAGTTTAAAGAAATATTGTATTGGCAGTATTGGCAATTGGCATGAAGTACGAGCCAACTGAAACATTTTGTGATAAAATTTTCTGTACGCAGGACATGCTTCACACATAGTAAATAATATTATAAAGTCCGTCCTTGGTTTGTAAGTTGGTTTGTTTATAAAGAGTCTCGCGACAGCATTTGTCTCTCATCCGTCCTTTTACAGCTAGTTCGATAAAAGAAGCAACACATATACTAATGAAGGCCTGTGCCTCAATTCTGCACTGTATACTAACTGATTACGCTTTTCTCGATGCTTGAATGGAAGTAAATTATTCTCAAGCATCAATTAAAATGAAATGAACCGCGTTGGCTACAGCAAAGCGTGACTCTTCAATTGGGATGAAACTTCGAATGCAGAATCTATCGGTGGCAGGAGAAGTATGGTATCATGGAAAGGGAAGGTGAGACAATGGTATGACCAAGCGTAAAGGACGCAATTATTAATGCTTTTCATTGGCACGGTTACAATTCGACGATGATGGAACAGTCATTGTTTGTGGAGGAAATAAATTGGCGAATAACAATGGCAACCCGCGCAACGGGTTGTTTCCTTCGACCCCATTAACCCTTCCATCCAATCGTAATGGCAGGTGAGGAGTATCACTTTACGCGTATTGTTGGTTACGTGGTGGTTGAGTTGCCTTTTCAACTCGTTGCTATTCCTTTTCATCTACCCTCAGCCTCTCCTAGTTGGCAAAAGTTATTTAGGAGTTAAATTATGTGCACCATGGCGATAAAATCTCTTACCGTGGCGACCATGAGACTCCATCCTTCAATAAAATCGCGCTAATGTGGAAATTTTGAAGCTGCTGAATAATGGAACGAAATTTAATTAATGAAAAACGATTTTCCTCATTCCTCACTGCCCGGTCAATCTTACACCGTTGTCGGGAAAGCTTTCGACAGAATTACGTCCGTCACACTTCATTCGACGAAGCGATCGGGGAGCGGGTTCCGCGCTTTTTCATCAGTGTAGAACGGTTGTTGGGTTGCATCTGTGTAGAGTTTTGTTTATGTTAGCTGGCATACTCTTCCAGTTCTTCTAGTTTGCTGCATATTGTTTCTTCATATCGAAGAAATTATGTTACGAGATTATACGAGATATTTTCAACAGCATGTTTCATGCAGAGATTTGACCTCTTATTGTTTTCGTTTTAAAATAATTGTCCGCAGCGGAATTTTATTTAGGTACTGCATGGGTACTACTTGCACATTGCAAACCACATATCGCATAAAAACTGTTTTATTCCATCCTCATTTATGTCTGCAAAAAAGTGCAGGTGAGTGGGATCTGGAATGAAGTTGTGATAAACATGATTTTTATGCCTTGGAACCATTTTATTTTGTCATTTTGTTGAATCTGTATCATTCCCTTTTCAATCGCTGCACTTATTTTTTTACATTACTATCATTTCCCTTTCGACCGGAACAATTGTGGTTCACATTCAAACGGAAATTCTGTAGGTACATGATGCATTGCAGTAGAGTGGTACGGTTGAATGCACGCTGGCATTGAAAATACAGTTCAATTGGTGCAGGGGCCAAGTAAAATGACCAAACGCCGGCCCATGGCGGATCGATTGAATTGCACTGGAAAAGTGAAGCGTAATTTATTCATTGTCACTATTTATGATAATGGAGTATACTGTACAAAAAACACACGCATATTTCATTGAAGTAAAATCGAGAAGGTTGGTGATTTAATTGAATGCATTTTGTGAATATCCGTCGCAGAGCTTTTGGCTGTAGGCGTTCAATATTATTTGGTTTGGTTAGGAACAGCCAATTGCTGATTAAATAAATTTCGTTTCACATAAATCAAACTCAAACTAATTTGAATCATTGGTTTTAGCATAAAACAGTATTACGATAGACTTTTTTATCGTAAACTCTACATAAGAACATGAGCACGAACGTACATTGTCGTAGTGGTCATCTGTGCACTCAAAATTACTAAAGTTATTCCTAAAACTGCATAGTTTTGTGATCACTTTGCATCCGATCATCGAGCATTAATAGTCTCGAAGTCAAATAAAATTACTAAGTTATCGTCTGAGATAACAAGTTACACGTGTAATAGTGGCCATATCAGTAGCTCCAGAAGTTAACAGCTTTTTATGATTTCAGAAATAAATGTAGTAATATGTATAGAATGTTTTGCTCACGCACACCTGTTCTAATAACAGCACTCCAACTCCTATGCGTCGCTCACGATTTACCTGGCGACATTAATTTCACTTCAGTGTTTTTCAGAGAAACAGAAAGGGAGAAAGAGTCCGACACGCTATATAAAACAAGTCTAAAAGAATCAGTTATCAAATAAAATTAATTCATACCAAGGAGTGATCGAAAAACGATCAGTGCGAGCAACACAATGGTAAAACGTTGCAAAAAATTGAATAAATCATGAATACATGAAAAATATGTGAATCCTATAATTTTAGTCGTATGATTGTAAATTATTGCATCTAAAAAGTTTCACAATGGTCACCCGAAGATAAAACCGACACCCTGCACAAATATCCTTTGTAATGTTCAGCAAAAAAAAAAAAAATAAATAAACAAACGAACATCTAGCACACCGCATAGATTAAAGTCATGTTTCTGAATTAGGCTGCATTAACAGTAAACCAAAGTCGTTTTCCGCTTGATAGATTCCCAAAGATGAAGGTTAGATGCGACAAAAACGGCTTACAATTTGGTAACGTATGTGAAGTTAGCTGTGATATATGGGGAGTAAATAAGAACACCGGAAAATAGATTTCTACACGATTTATTTCCACTCGTTTTGTAGTTCACATTTATCCGCTTCTGTATCGTTCCCCAAACTAACTCCCCGTTCCCCAAGCGTGCACCGCTTTTATAGTTTCTGCCCATCTTCCCTCTCGCTCCGCGTTACCCGCCGTAACTGCGTTCTCTTTCTTTGTTCATTCTCGCACGCTCTCTTTCTTTTTGTTTTCCTTCTCGCGCACCTTCCATCGCTCGCGCACATTTCCCTTATTCTTCCCCATTTCACACGTATATGGAAAGATGAAAAAATTGGTTCCTTTTTAGTTCCTTATCCCGTTGGGTACTGATTTAGTTCGGCGACGGAGGAATATCAGGAAAACGTGCCCTTCAGTCAGTCAGCTAAAGGATTATACATATAGGGACTTTCGAAATTCATTAGCTTACATTAGAAAACTTTTCCAAGAGGTCGAACGTCTGGGAAAATGTGCTGAAATTCCGATTCTGGATTTATTAGCGGTATCGGACTGGAATTTGCTGAAAGCCATATTTGATTTTTGTAGGGTAAACGACTTAACTGTGTGACTTCCCCTAAGCAAAATGTCTGTGAACCAAGCAACATTGTTGGCAGCAGCAATTTTGCATCCTATTATATTCCCTCTTGTTTGTCCATGTGCTATATGTTGTACATCGCTTGTATGTTTGTGATGGATGAATGTTTGCACGAATGTAAGAATGAATGAGTGCAATGTGTATAGCTGAGTAATCGGCATTGACACCAGACAGAAGATCATTGATTCGACGATGTTCTTGCAATGATTAACTAGAGAATTGGAACGATACAGACCCCAGCCATGTCACTCGGACTACTGATGGGAAGGACTACATGGAACAAATACTAGAGAAAAAAATGATACAGACCCTCGCAATGTCATTTGGACCATTAAACTGGACTATACTCGGACCACTTCTGATGGATGGATCCAACGAAATGCCTGAAATTCAATAGATACAGACCCCCGCAATGCCATTTGGAACACTGAATTGGCAAAGACAACCTCTAAATCCGAATGATGTAGGCCTTCGCCACGCTCATAGGACCACAACATCATGGACTGGATTAAATAATACCAACACGTTAGAGTACACCTGTGATAAGGTGCCCTTCCATGGCTCAGAGAAGGAAATGTCTTCCTGCCAGTATGGATTGAAGCGCCATGAAATATATTTGTATACTCTACTTTTAAGCAATATGGCATTTTTGAACCGTTATTCTCGAATAAAAAAAATCCAAGTAAGTCGTGGCACTTCAGAATATTTAGATGAAACCTACCGTTCTTTTAATAATGAGCTGGCCCTCAGAAAAAAGTATTTGTATTAGCGTGTGGGATTTTATAAATAATTAGCATTATTCTGAATTATTCATCTGTTTTTTAAACGTTTGTCTCTGGAGGGATGTTTGATTTTTGTGTTTCCAGCAGCAGCGTTTCATTCAGAGAAGTAAACTCAACGCAATTTTATTTTTGAATTTTCCTGCATTGCTTACATTCACGCATAGTGGTATATTATAGAGAAAAGAACGGATGCATGCAGTCTCATTGAATGCATAATGAAATATTACCAGTTGCTGCTCTGCAGGAGCTTAACAATATTTTCTCAAACTGTTGGAAGTGACTGAACCTTCTGGGGATTAAGTGGGCAACAAATTGATCCATGTGGATCTAAAAAGGACTTTTCTTTTTACCATCAACTGCAGGGTATGAAAGGGTAAGAAAATTGTAAGTGAAATATACTCTTTATGGATATGCACTATTTATTTGCCTTTTTTAAGTAGTTTTTCTTTGTCTTATTCCTTTATCTTATATGCAACCGCCACACTGTAACTTGTTTGTTTTTCCTTTCTATAGAAACACACAACGATATCCTGGTGGAGTAGAGAAAGCTAAACGACAGGATACAGAACGGATCTGTCTTCAGAGATCGTAAATCATCAAGCTTTAAGGCAGTGCACAACTCATGCCCCGTGAAGTAACGGGATAACTGCCCACAGATGCACCAAGTCACATGCAGTTGCAAAAAGCAGTCTTCTTCATGGAGGATTTTTCAGGACACATGAATTTCTATTATTACGATCCGCTCTTTCGGAAGTTCTTGTTTCAGGGAAGCGAGAGAGCATAGTCATCGCAATGCCATGAATAAGCTATTTTATCTTTCTTCTTCACGAGAATGGTTGCCATGGTGCAATGGCCCGGAGGACGTAGTGGTTGGTTTTAGTGCTGTTGTGGTGTATTTTCCCTTTCCTTATCCGCTCAGCCTGAACGTTTCATGTATTTGATCTCGTTTGGTTCACCCTGGGTATGGCTTCGGGTCATGTTGAAATGGTAGCTTCAATCTTTCGCGTCACTGCAAACAGCATGAGCCAACACTAAACTATAACATAGAACCATCAATTACTCGCCCGACCGCCTGAATGATGCTTGTACGTGAGAGCGTTCATCGTGAAAGGCAGGAAGCGACGTGTCAAGGAAGCGTAAATGTGACAAGTTTGATCCGGGATTAACAATCTGTGAAGATTTGTGCAGCTGGTGGTAGTCCCTAGAGCTAGTTTAGGGATGATCTCATGAAGAGGTTAGGTAACAAACAAATGGGTATTATTCGCGCGTAAGAATCGTGTACGATGTAGTTGTACATCTGCTGCTCCAAAGCGAGGGATAGGGATACTGGAGGCGGATCTAAATGAAGACATGCTGAAATGTTGTTCAGTGTAGCATGCTGACGTCCAGCGTTATATTTTGTCGTGTATTTCCCTATACCTCAACACAATCTGTGTTCATGGGATTCTTGGAACGACATAAACTTTTGCATGATTATAAAACAAAATATTGTGGTAATTTTGAATGTTATAATTTATTATATATTACTTTTTTGGAAAATGATTTCATTCTGTCGTATTGTCAACATTTATTGTACGAAAGTTAATTCTGCTTCTTCGTTGGCGCAACAGCTGTTTTCAGACAAGGCCAGCCTGTGTCGCTAATGGGTTTGACTATCAGAGACTTTATGTCATAATAATCAGTTATACGCATAGGGGCAAGGCCTATGTCTATTCATATGAGGCTTTAACTTTGAATGAGGAGTATGTTGTTAAGTCGTATGAGTTAACGAATGTACCACAGGAACCTGTGATTGACGTTTATTTTGAAGACACATTCGTTAAATTCATGAAAAATTAAGATGTTTTTGATGATAATCGTATTCATAAGTAAATTTATCAGCATTTTCCCTTGTTAGTGTTGCATAATTAAGGGAGGAAGCTTTAGTACCATTTTTTCGATGTATTATATTTTAATTGGTACGGTATGAATTCTAGAAAAATAACTTTGATTTCGCTTGAAACCTTTGAGTCTTATATCACTGTTTTCAATTTATAATCAACGTATAGATTTTTAACGTTTGTCTTGGCTCTGATAGTGTTTGTTGGGTTATAGCGTTCTCAACCATTTTCAATCTACATCATCTTCCAATCAGAGCCCCAAGCGAGAGACCACAGTCACTACATGTTGACTAATCCTTTTCCGTCGAAAAATCATTATCATGTTTGCGTCGGTTGGTTTTGATCGAATTGAAATCATCCCACCTTTCCATATCAGGATCATCGTGAAATCAAATCAAGTTGTTTGTGAGCTCTTCTTAGAAATAGGCCCTTTAAATTGAACAGGATGAAACGGTTTGGAACGTTACTTGATGTGCTTGATACAAGGTGGTGGGTGTTTTCGCTTCTTTTCTCTTCTTACAAAGCACTGAAGTGACAAAATCAACTATAGCGGTGTGCTAGCAGGTAAATAAATCTCTTGTACTTACGCAATGACCCTGTTACATCAATAGAGTCTTTCACAATTTTCACAGAGTGAAGCGTCTCAGTACAAAGCATGATGAAACCGTTTAATCATGCTACTTTGTTGTAGGGATACATTATCAAGTGAATGTTCCAAAGTTGATAAGCGAAACCGTTACTTTGTTGATTGTTCCATGGTGTTTGCTAGCTGTAGCGAAACCACTAGCAGCAGTGAGCGAAGTGTTGAATGATGCTGTTTGTAGTCAGACTTTTGTGTTCTTCTTATTTTTTTTTCATTTCCAAGATTCTGGATTCAAGAAGTGATACCTTTTCTTATTTCCCGTAGCCTGATTCTTTACGGTATTCTATGTAAAAACAACACTTGCAACGGAAGCGTGAGGTAACCAATCCCTTTCGTAGAAACGACATTATAGACGGTAAATTGCTTTGAAGTGATGCTTTATTTTTTATTTTGTTTATTTGAATGAATACGTAGTTTACGTATGAAAATTAAATTGGTTGTTGTACATGCAGCAACATATTGAGACATATTTTCTTAATATTTTGTGTAATCTTGATGTTTTGTATATAAGTCTAAAATGCAAGGTGCTTGATAAAGTGCACAGCTCCAAGCTTCCAAGAAAGCTGTGCTAATTGTAATGCTTGAAGGGTGACACGTCACTTATCTTTCTCTAAGCTTCGTGTGAAACTGAGCGAATGTAATAAAGCACAAAAGAAAAGGGTCATTTGCTGCAACCGTATTCGGGACCAAAAAAAAAGGGTTTCAAGTGGAAAAAGGTACTGCAAAGACTTTGATATACTGACGCACATACACAAGCACACACTATCATACAAAAGCTATACGAACCACCACTAGTTTGGGTGTCTGTAAACTTACTCCTTGCCTTATGCGATAAAGAAATAAGGGACAGCAAGGGGATGAGTGGGTTCTTAAAGAAGATTTCATGGAATCGATGCTGGAACTCGTTGTGATACGAAGCAGCACTAAACGCCAGATAAATCCTTTTTATCCCTTTTTGCGCTCATTTCACAGCATTTTGTCCGGTTTTCTCTTTCTTTTTGGTGTTAAGAATGAAAGAAAGGATGATGTTTTGATTTATTGCTGCGTGACATTGCGTTAAACGCATTGCCTTTTTTGTAAAATTCTTTCAAAGTGTTTGTGAAACTCCTTTTTCCCTCCGTCCGTTTTGCTCTAAATGCTTCGCCAAACGCCTGTATTTTGATAGTTGTTTCCCTTTTGTAATCACTCTAGCGTGCCAAAAGGTCATATAATCTTGTGCTAAAAAAACACAGAACATTTTAAGGAAGAACTGTTAGTCCTTTCGTGAGACAGCAACCGATATAAGAATGCTCATAAAAAGTACACAGTTAAAAAGGAGGCATACGGTTTCACGAACTATGTAACAAATACAATAATAACTTGCTGCTGGAGGGTGTGAGCAATGGCTTTTTCAAGGCATTCAGAACAGGAATTATTGGGTTGCAAACAAAAAATTAAAATAAAACAATTTCTTTGCAAACATAAGTTCACATTAGTATTCAAATATCTATTTCACATAAGATTATTTTATTTTTTAATTTAAATCTGAACATATCTTTCTATTAAACCAGAAACATCTAAAAAGTAAAATAAGTTCAATCATTCACAAAGATCATTTGTGGAATTTAATATTTACCATTACCGCGATGGAAATTTATACAAAGCATAAAATAAAATACCTATCATCAACAGTAGTCCCATTGCAGTTTAACCATTGCAGTTCAACACGATGTTTTAAACAAGCTTTAAATCTTTAAAACAGAGCATTAATCTGAATGTTGATTACTCAATATATTCTAACTATAACATTCGCAGTCTAAACCCCGTTTATCGAATGCTCAAGAGGGCTATTAAGCTCAATTATATTACGACCTGACATGCTCCGTATTGAGTGGGGCATAATTTATTCCCTCGGTGAAACCTGTGACCATTGCTAAAGCTAACAACTTCACTTGGTCTCCTCATCGCCGAAGAATATTTCCGCGTTTGCGTTGAAGTTAGCCATGCGGAAGCAAACAAGTCATAGTGCTTCTGAAGCATTTTCTCGGCTTTGAGACTCCCTTCGAAAACATTTTCCTATAGACCATTAATCGTTTAGCGCGTCCGCTTTTGCATTTCTCTTGATTTCCATTTCTGTTCTGTCGTCAGTCTTCGTTTGAACAACGGAATGATGATGATTTTATTGCTTTCAATTCCGTTCCCCCAGCTCGATTCCAACACCTCCATCTTCAATTGCGGTATTGGCTCCGAATTACTCCTAGGGGAGTATGATGATGGTTTTACCGATGGAAACATTTGCAATGATTGATTCTATTAATCGTTTCCTTCCGGGGTTGAAAATTTTTTCTTACTTCACTTTGGTACGAAACAAATTTAGTTCAAGCAATTCAAATTCAAAGTTAGGAATTGTTTTTTAAATTCCTGAAGATGGTTGGGTACGATTTTTTTAGTGTAATAAATGTAGTGCTCTGTTATTTTTTATGAAACCTTGAACTGAGCTTAAAATTATAAAAATTGCAAAATTGCCCAACAATTTCTAATTTTAAAAATATATAGACAACTATACTAAAATAAACTAGACAAAAATAGTAGCTATCACTATTCAGCAACCAACAAAATATACTCAAGGAAGAATTGAAAAAAAAAATAAGAGCAACAACAGAGATGACCTGTACAGAAGAAACCTTATTCAGTCTCAACCGTTCTACTATTTTTTCTCCACATTCTTGAACTTCATTAATATTTATACCCATTTCCTACTTGACCTCTATGCAGTCCCGTCGCTGTTGTGACTGCCTTCAAACAAGATCTAGTTAAGGTAAAATCATGAAAACCCTTCAACAAAACAAGCACCATCTTTTTACTTCTGCTTTTACCACGGCCAGGGTGACCATGTTCATTTCGTTTGCTCAAGGTTTTTTTTTCTCGCTTTTCAAACCCCTAACGTTTGCTCAATGAATCGCAAGAGACAAGAAAGATACTTTCTCAAGAAGAATAGCCATCTTTAGAAGAGTAAAGAGTAGATGAGGGAAAAAAAAAAGATTTGGGTTGAAAAAAGTGGTGATCAGAATTAACCCAAATCATGCAAGCAACACCAGCAACGGTCAACTAAGTCCAGTGTTTGTTGAGAATTTCGTTTAAATCCAGTGAAATTGCGCACTGTTTCTGGGGCTAATTTGCATTGTTTTTTTTATACCATGTTCACAATGTTTTTTTGTTTTATTGAGAAGAGCAAGAGGTAGAGAAAATCTCGTGATTTGTTCAACCTAATCATACTATACCACGTCCCTTTCGTAAGGTTTTGTTAAATCTTCTCTTTAACTGTAGAAGTGTGGAGTGAAAGTACACATCTCTTGAATATGTAACATGGTATTATGAACAGTTGGAAAAGTGATCATAAACAGAATGTTTCAACAGGCAGGAACTTTCACCTGCAGTTAATCAAACGTGAACTAAAAACAAACATTTTTGAAGCTGTGAATGAGATGTAGCTTCTATTTTGGAGATGCTAAACAACCATTCACACTCCAGATTTAGTGAAAGAGTAAGTGTTGCGAAAGCAACTTCGTCGATAGTCTCAACTTTATTAAACTTCGGATCAATTGCTTTGTAACGAATAAATTTGTAACCTCTGTGTAGTTAAAAAAGCGGTCTTTTGTTCGCTAACTTTTTAAACAGTTTGTTTATCCTGCGCTAGGTGTATATGTGTCCTTTCTTCCCTCGATGGCTGTTGCGCCATTGCATTACGTATCGAAACCATACCCTTTTTCTAATCTTTGAAAATTCGATCGACCATGATAACTGAGGTGTCTAAACCTATCTTCTGTCATTGAATTGTTTGTTTTTGTTAACGTTGGTGATAAAAAAAGCACACAATGGATTCGAGAACTGACGACTGGTAGCATTTCCTACCTAGTCACTGGTTGCGTGCTCAGATTGCCTTGGATATACAATCATGAAAAATGAGGTGATGAAAGTGAAATTTAGTATAACGGCCTCTGATCATGCGAAATGCATGACAGAGATAGACGAGACAGATATGCGATGATGCACTAACCACTGGGCACCTCCATTGCTGCTGAAGGATATGAACAGGCTATAGAAACGCAATAGAAGCAATAATTTATACAAACAGCTTTACTTGTTTTTTTTTTTTCATTTCTGTGTAGTAGTCTGGCAAAACGTGCAGCATACAATTTATTTCTGTAAACAAGTATTTTCTATTGCTTTTGCTGGTGATGTGACAGGTATCAGATAGTAATGTCGGTTTCTCATTGCTCTAGTACCGTATTGCTTCCAATTACGGACACTCAAGACACTTTTGACTCATTCAAACCTTCTAAATTTGGAAAAAAAGATTACCAACAATTTCACTCTAAACATTTCAAAAACTCACGACACTACAACGATATCTTGAATTATTTTCCGGACAGTTTTAACTCCATGTTTCATACTACGGACGTTTTGTTTCAAATTCCTTACAGGCATGAAACTTCGCCTAAAATTGCACATTCACATACACGCTACACAATTTTGTTTGTTTTTTACTTACGTTAAGGTTCCGATAACCGGTCTGGTGGTAAAGTCGTCAACTCGTATAACTTAACAACATGCCCGTCATTGGTTCAAGCTCCGAATGGAACGTGCCCCCATACGTAGGACTGACTATCCAGCAATGGTAATAAAAAAGTCACTAAAAGCCAAGCCCACTTGTGGTACAGGCAGACCTTGACTGCCAGAGGTTGTTGTGCAAAAAAAAAAAAAAAGATGAAAACATTCTGCTTCGAATCCCGGAACGAATTAAATACGAGTTTTTATTTAAAAAAACATAGCAAAGTTTGATAAAATATAGTTATTTTTAAGTTGACTTCTACCTGTACAATAAATTCCGATGTATTTCAATCTGGATCAGATTTGTAGTAATTATCGAGAAAATTACACCGGCGGCGGCTTTTAGCAAAACTGATATGAATGCCTTCGATGGTGATTTGAACGATGTTATATACAGTGGCCGGCAAAATAAAGTGACCACTACTTACAATTTTACACTTTTTACATTTTTTACGTGAAAAAGGAAGTTATTGCACTGCTTTATATTTTGAAACATTGTTCATGATATGCTTAAGAATGCGCAGTACCATAGCATGACAAAAATGAGAAGTTTGCTTCAAGAAAAATATTTTTTTCCAAAATTGATCAAAATCACTGTGCCAAAATAAAGTGCCCACTTTATTCATTCTACAGAAAATATTTTTCTGAACAAATATAACAGCAAACTTATAATTTATATGCGTTCCTCTCGCATTCTTTATATGTTTGAGGATCTTTGCCATAATTTATTATGTTTTTATCTGCACATATTTGGCATTGGTTCTTTCTAAGAGTATTTCAGAGCTTTAACACATTTTGTTTTTCTAATCACGTCATTTTCACTACATTTGCATTAAAATTTGCACACTAAATGTCGATTGAATTAAAATTAAGACTAACTAAGAGCCATTAAAAAAAATTATTCGATTGGATTGAAAAAATAAAATAAAAAATTCTTCGTGTATAACTTGAGTCGTCTTCCTGTTGTAACATCATTTTATTTACTAACTCCGTATTTTTCACAGAAAACAGATAAATTCACACCGGATGCTTGTATAGGTATTAGCTTTCATTATGCTGTCGATTCAAACCATGCTCCCCACTTCTCGTATAGAAATCCCCTCCCTGGTCATCACATTGCACTCTTCATACATATTGGTTTGTTGGATCGCGTCTAGATATTTTTGAACATCAGTTCTAATTTGGCCTCATCTGTCCAAATATCAGTTTTTTCAACTATCTAACGATATATCTGCATGTTCTTGATCATATTGAAGCCAATTGGCTTTGTTAGTCCTGCTGTAGCTCGGGCGAGGAACTTGAAGGACGGGCATCTAACGGGCAGTAAATTACGAAAATTGCAATGTGATAGCTAGGGGGTGTTTCTCTTTAGGAGTAGCAGGAAAACTGGTGTGAATCGAAAGTACAACTATGACTGATACCTTTTTTAACATTCTTCATCACTACTTTGGGATATTTCTTTTAAAAAAATGGGGTTTGAAAACTAAAAACATGTTCCTACAGGCTAACATCTCAACACACACAATCAATACAAAAATCATTTCTCAACTAGTATCGTATAAAACACCTTGCATGTCCTCCATGAAGTCTAAATCTTTGTTCCATCGAGAATTTGTGGCAGATTCTATATGCGAAGGTGGATAAAACTGGTGTCAAAAACAAATAAATTTAAATTTAAAGCTCTTGATAACGCTTGAGAAGAACCAGATGCCAAAACTAGATGCAGAACTAGATAAACCTTTAAAAATTAGAAAAAAATACGCCAACGATCCTCGAACATGTAAAGAATGCGAGAGGAACGCATATAAATTATAAGTTTGCTGTTATATTTGTTCAGAAAATTATTTTCTGTAGAATGAACAAAGTGGGCACTTTATTTTGGCACAGTGATTTTGATCAATTTTGGAAAAAATATTTTTTCTTGAAGCAAACTTCTTATTTTTGTCATGCTATGGTACTGCGCATTCTTAAGCATATCACGAACAATGTTTCAAAAAATAAAGCAGTTCAATAACTTCATTTTTCACGGAAAAAATATAAAAATGTAAAATTGTAAATAGTGGCCACTTTATTTTGCCGGCCACTGTATGTATTTATCATAATCAGGGCCAACTAGTTGTCAGACATATTTTTAATTGATCCTAATGTATCATGCCAATCATTAAACAAAATTAAAGGGAAATCAAATAAATACTTCATGAATGTCTAGAGTTTGAAGCTGCCCGTAGTTTGAATCATAACGATATAGTGTAAGTTCAAAACATAAAAGCTGTAAAAAATATTTTAATTAACAAACATAAAATAAGGTGTAATATTAGTGGTATTCGTAATAATATTAGATTAGTCAATTAGCTCTTCCACAATGCACAAAGGCTGCTCACTGTTACATCTGCAGTATGTTACAGGCAAATAAAAAAGAAGGAGTTCGTTTTGTTGTTGAATTCGATGTGGTATGAACTACGACCACTTTCTAAACCACATATCACCCACGTATTCTTTTTTAAAGAAACCAAACACGTGCACACAAACATCAAAACCAAGCTGTGCCGATAGCCACTCGCCGCCCCAGGGTTGCTTGCTTTTACAGCTGACTTCTTCGTTCATAATCGAGGGGTTGATTGAGTTGGTTTATGTGCGTTATAATAACGGAAGCTTGGTCAATGTTATTTTTGTTACTTCTGATTTCCGGTTAACTCAGCGTCACATCGTCCTTTTATAGTTGTGGTAGCGAGCTAAACCTCAAGTAGTGCCAATTGAGTTAAGCCATGAAATGGCACCTCGCTTACTGCAACTTGACTCGGATTTTATACCACGAGGGTGGTTAAGTGGATGGGGAACAGGAACGGGGGAGTTTGGCTAGAAATTGATGGTAATATTGTGAAATCTTATTATGTGAGTGAAAGAGAGTTTAGATTAAACACACCTTCCAACCACAGTTCGAACGACTAGAGTTTGGAAGAAATTGAACTCTTTGGATCCCAGTGCAAAGGATTGACACTTTTCTTAGCTAGCATTAGGTGCCGACTGTCAATGGCAGTTTCGATTCCCTTTGGGTGACATTTTTATCAGTTTTGTTGTTCAATACGAAATGTTCGTTTTCTTCAGCACATGAGACGATGCAATGAAACGTGCCATGGTTCAACACTTAGTGTACTGAGGCAGGATTTATGTTTCTGAGCGACACAAAATTCGGTACGGAAGCACTTCGACGTTAATGTTGCAAAGGTACGAGTGTTTTCCAGTGGTTTCCTATATCGCGCCGTTTGGCTCTCGTGTGCTTGCATGTGAGTGTGTTCAATCATCCGTAACGTTGTCGAGCTCATAATCATCAGTTGATGGCTTCCGGTAAGAAATTGGTGCAACGTTTTGAGACACAAAAGAAAGCACCCACAAACGTCTGCAACCATTGAAAGTATGTTATTTTTCTCACTTATTTTTGTTCCTGTCTTTAACATCTTTGCCCTATCCCGCCTGTGGTCTGCCATCAATTACAGTTGGTGGTTTTGGTCAGCAATTCCAATTATTGAAATGCCATTTTTAATTTCAATTGCTTTCCGATGTTCTCGTTATTTTTCGTTCTCTTTTTGTTCACCCATCTTTTCATTGCACTACCAAAACGTGTTGTTTATCTTCTTTTTTTATACACCAGCCACCACGCGTCTACGAAGATCAAAATTCAATTGGCGGGTGGAGAAAAACTACCAAGCAAGTCAAAAATGTTGTCTACACCGGTGAAATATGTAACCGGAAAGAACAATTCCAGAGAAATTGGCTGAAATAATTTAAAAAAGATGCTGAAATGCTCGTCACTGTGTTCAATTGAAAAAAATGTTTGAAAACATTGGTGATTCTTTTGTACAAGCTGAATGAATTCTATTTTTCAATATAGTTCGACATTGGGCCTTTAACGATACTAGCCAGCTGTTTAACATGAAGTTTCGCTGTAGAAGCAGCTACCACACACAAAACTAGCCTTAGATTTTCATCTAGGATTATTGCATTATTAATAAAATATTTTTTTTTTTGCTGAAGGATACATATAGTGTCAACAAATTTTAGACCATGTTTGAATCGATATTTTAGAATGTGCTAAAGTACTATAACTAATTTTAAACAGAAAAATAGAAAGCAAAACAATTTTTTAAATGGCTCTTTGTTTGAACACAACTTCTGAAATCCAACATGACTGACAGTAGATGTAACATGAATACAACCCGGATTAATTAGGGTTTGATATGCCGGCTACCAGAAAATTCTTTGATAAAATTCAATAAGTTACGAACTAAAAAGCATGACGATCATGACTAAATGGCTGTTTATGAATAAAAAATTCTTGGAGACTTAACACATGGCAACAGCCACAAATAGAACCCAACACTTAAAAAAGATGTTCTACGCCTGCAAGTAATCCTAAAAATCAATTCTTTTGTACGTGCAAGGACGCAAAATCGGAGTTTGAAACGAAATAAAAAATTAAGATGAATAGTATTTATCTAAAACGATTCAATATATCATGCTTAAACGGTACTACAAATCAACAGTTGATTTTCGATACAGTAAATAAATTGAATAGATATCGGTTTCAATCCACTTCCATCCACCATCCTTCACACGCGAGGAACCTTTAACCTTTCGACCGGTATCATGACCGATGGTTTGTGGTCATGAAATGAAATTATCAACGGAAGTATCAATAAAATACCTCACACCAATTCACCTTACTCATACCCCAGCCTTCTTTCATCGCCCAGTTAACGATGCCAACCAATTTGTGTCAATAAATCGCAAACACATTGCTTGCAGTTTCGGTTTCGTAAGTGTAGGCAGCAAAAAGTTCAACCGTCAGAGGATAGATAAAAAAGAACAAGCAAAGTGAGCAAGTTAATATGTGTGTTTGCGTTCTGTTTGATACTATCACTTCGTATTCCGGCCATAATGTTCATAGTAGGGTAAGGTTTCACGTCAGTTACGATAAAAACACACTGCAGGTCCCTCGTATTCCTATTCAAGATTCAATGACTGTAAGATTACATTAAATTTGGGAGAGCTAGACATTTCTCTCTCGTTTCGACCAACATGCGACATTCACTGAGAATATATGATAGTGTTATGAAGAGAGAAAGGAACAATAGTGAGAGCAGTGGCGGATTTAACGGTGCGCGGACTGAGCGGCCGCGGGGGGCCCCGTCAATGTAGGGGCCCCGTGTATGGTAATTCTAGCATATAGAACAATGTGTACAGTAGTCTCAGCAAGATCTTCTGTGCTAGTTAGGGGCCCCATGGATGAAGGGACTCATAAACTATTGGGGCCCAGGATTCTGCCCAGGCCAAGCATTCTGAACACACCCCCCCCCCCCCCCGTGCAAACCATAAAGTGTGTTTGATTCAAAACCTAATGCAACCATATGCACACCCCCCCGGTCGACACCAAGCGGGGGCCTCCAATCCTTTTAACGCTTAGGGCCCCCAACACCCTAAATCCGCCACTGAGTGAGAGAGGAAACGGGAAATGATAGGCTCAAAAAATAGGATCAGATTATTGGAAATATTGGCGAAAATCACTTTACCTCATCGAGATAGAGGAGAAAGATGATGTTGCTACGCTAGGATGAACTTTGTGGCTCATGTATTAACCTACGTTTGAGAGTATAAGGGTGAGGATTTCATAACAAAGAAGTGAAAACTCATCTATCATAGAAAACCACCATCACACCCGGCTTTTGGTTTATGGGATGATGGGTTATCGTTGAAGGATTTTGATATCCCTGTAAATAGCAAAAGTCAGTAAATTTGATATATTCGCGAACCACATTATACCGGTGTTTACACTTGCATGAGATATGACCATAAGTCATGAGACATAAGTATGTAATTCCCAGTTATGATGCAGATTCTCTGCTATCAGATACAGAAGAAGAGTCTAATGCTGTGATAACGTCCTTAGCCACTGGTATAGATACAATATTTAAAATAATTGGCATGTCATCTAATGATGCTTTTAAATTGACGATTTCATTACATTCCTTCTTATTCCCATTGATTCGAACTTAGTCGTGTTGTTATCATCATATCTCACATAACTATTGATCCATCTTGGTTTTATGACTGCTTGTTAGCTTCACCTCGAAGTGAACTGGATGAAGGTAGAATGGAAATTTCGAGTCAATAAATAAACGAAAAATCTCAATCCCTTTAGATTTGTTCGGGCCTAATAAAACCCTATTCAGTAATTCATATAGAGTAATTGATTCGTCCGATTTCTGTGCGACCCACTAGTAGCAAAGCCTATGTTACGCGCGCGTGTCCCAATGGTCAGAGAGGTCTGTCTGAAGACTATTTCAAGCGTGAAGAAGATGGATAGTATAGATAGCAAAAAAGTATTGAAATACCATATACATAATTGTGATCCACTGCACAAATTCGTTTGCAGCCTTATTTTGGTCTTCTCGTGTATGGAGCATAAAGCATTTTAAGAGCTGTTGATGGTGATGGTAGTACGTGACTTCCGTATGGAGCTGGATTTCGATGTACGTGCTGTTGCGGTAGATCAGGCATTAAGAGCATCATGTAGACGATATTGATGTTGACCAGCGGATCGTATATGTTGTTTAGTATGGTAATGTGTGTAATATTTGTATCATTTAGCGTTTAATTCGTGATAATATGAAAAAAACGACTTGTTTTACAATCTAGATAAAATCGCTGTAATTGATGGTAACACCAAAATATTATTTGTCTCAAACAGATCTTCGAAAACTACATTTGTGGTGGAAAGATAAGATACGATATGATGGAAAGATAAGATGCCTTTTCGTAAAAGATCAACCACCAGGAATATTGCTACGGCTTCTGTGAGTTGATCTTTTTTTAAACCAAAATTCAGTTGATGGCAAATTTCTAAATTAAGTGTTCTCAGGAACGTCGTATAACTATTTGTAGTTATCACAAAGAATGGCATAGTAATGAGTTTATGGTGGTGCAAAGCATTAATACTATCGTTGGGTAGCAGGGAAACAATAGAAAATAATTCTAGATTAAATCGAGAGGTAGTTTATGTTCGTGGTTCGGTCTAGCGGTACTGTTGTTAACTCGTACGACTTTAAAACATACCCATCATGGGTTCAAGCCCCGAACAGACCGTGCCCCCATACGTAGAACAGACTATCCTGCTGTGCACAGTGGGGCAAGGGCGGTTGGAAGTAAAAAAAATGTTTTCGTATAAAATAATCATCGTGTTTATTACAAAACTAAATAGTTGGTAAAGAAAAATCTGTAATATTATAACTCTGTCATTTCAACTTCAGACGTTATGACTGGTCAAATTTGAATTTTTTTTCAAAGCTTTCCTTTTCCTCCCAACTTAGGACTAAGTTTTTATAGTAGGAAGATGAGTAATACATAGTTCGAAAGGAAATTTTATTTCCTTTAAATGAAAACTATAACAAAAATATTTCTTTCCTGTTCTAGCACCTTTTTCAACTTTGTTAATTAATTAAAAAAATGTAAACATTTGTATATCTTCAATTTTTTCTCCAAACCTAATATTACTTGTCAACATACTGTGAAAATTTCACACTTATCATTTAACCTCAAATGTGAAAAAATGCAATGAAACATGTTTTAAGCGCGCGCCGTTGCACGGTGCGCCATGCAAAAAACGTTCACCGCCTACCAAAGAACAAAACACCCTGCACTTGGCGTTGCGGCGTCTTCAGGATTTTTGTATTTTTTTGAAAAACCGCATTATTTTATAAGTACATCACATTTTGTAACCATGTATCTAGAAACTGTAATACATTTTTTGTATCTAACGTGGAAGGTTACAGTGTTATTAACGAAGACATATCAAATGAACTATACGGACTAAAAGCTGCAATAAGAAGAATGGAAAACGTTGCGTGAACTTTCAATCACAGAAAATTTACAATTACTTAGAGTTACAATTACAAATTACTTCAAATATTTTGTTTTTTTCAAACGTGTCGACCGAGACAAAGAAGATGCCTAAATCATTATTTTTTTTACTTTTTAAATAACGAATTGTCTTGCACTTGGTCGAGCACTTGGAAAATTGATGATTTATGTTTAATTATTTGGTTTGTTTACATTTTGTGTTGGTTATTTTAACGTTTTATTTTTAAAACCAATACAATGATTCTCAAATATAAAACTAAGTTGATGACGAATGCACTCATCGATTGAAATATGTGTCTGTGGTGATATACAGCAAAGAAACACAGTGGTTTCACCCGTTAATCTTTAGCATCTAATATAAAGACTTTCTCTAGAGTATGAAGACCAACGCCTTGAGTATGACGATATAATCCTGTTGATCGGCCTTGTTATTGGGCTGAATGTCTCTATATTGTGCCAAATTTTTTCTAAAATGTGAAAAACCCTGGAAAAACGATGTGCAGATTTCGATTTCTAACGCCTCTGGATTTTCGAGTAAATACTATAATATAATAAATATCGATATCGTAAATAGTACAAAAATGACTTATGACCGCGGTTTCTTCGAGGCCACCCCATAATGGGTACCCACTTCACTAGTGGGTACAGGCAGGCCTTGACCGACAACGGTTGTTGTGCCAAAGAAAAAAAAAGTTTATGTTAGTGTAATTTTGGTTGCAGGGGAATATCCTCCAAGCTGCATATAGTATGTGATTTGGTGATAGATCAGGCAAAGTGAGTTGATATATGAGGTGGGCTTATCCATTGCAATTTGACGTCTAAAAACGATAAGAGGAGGAATCCCCGGTTTGACAGTTAGATCCATAACAAACTGGGTGCTTTAATGATTTTTCCGAATACTAACTCCTATCTCTCCGTTTTCCACTATTTCCTATTTTTTGTCTGTCCATTTTTTCACTATTTTCTACAGTTTTTGAGAATAATTCGTTATGAAATGAACGGCCGGTTATATTCCTCAACTATGTATGTAACAGCAGCAAATATTAAGATTCTGCTAAAAAATCGTTTGTGAGGTTTTTGTGTCGCTATTGTTTGATCGGATCAGTTTTGAACCGTTGTTCACAATATTGATAAGGTTCTCATGGCAGTTTAAAAATAATTAAAAAAAAATCTTTTTACATACTTTGGTTTGAATTTTCGAAACAATAATTACAGGCGAAAATTTTTTTTTGACATTTAAAAAATATATTTTGATAAATACTCTTCTAAAACTTATAAAACCTTAAAATAAGTTATAAAAACACTTTTTAAAAATCGTTTAAAAATATATTTCTTTAAAACCTTTCTAGAATATGTTATTTATATTTTTGAATGATTTTTAAATGCGTTAGTTAGCACATTAAACCTGATTTTCGAAGTGTCTTTATAGATATGGTACAACCATAAATTTGGTTTTTCGTCATAAGTCGTGTAAAAACAAGTTAAAAAAAATTTAAAAAATAAACAAAGATGTAAAATAGTATTTTGCACAACTCAAAAATTCACTGTTTTTATCTCCTATGGATTTTCCAAAAATCGCGACAAACGACTGTCCGTATAGTTGTGGTAGGCGCTGTAGTAACTGATCGTACAATCGTACTTATTCAACGAATAAGTGGACCGATAATTTTGTATTATTGTTTACAATTTCGTTTCTATGGGACTATTAAAGATCTAAGAATTAACCAAAATTAACCCAAACCCTGATTCAAATATGACAATCTATTCCACAGTCTATTCCAGAATTACGATAAGATTGCTTTTCCGTATCAAAATCATTGCATGGCTTTTTCACGTTACCGGATAGGACTATGGTAGATACATTTTCGTGTATCATCTAAAGGACCGGTAATAAATAAAGGTCATGTCCCGGTATGTTATACTTAACCAAAGAACCGGAAGAACGGATAACGTGCTCGACCATGCAAGATACCGAGACCGTTTTACAGTAATTAATTTGCCCTGATACCATCTACAGGGTACCAGGCAGGAAAAAGTAATAGAAAAAGAAAAGAAAAAGCAGGAAATACTTGACGGTTATTATTTCAGTATTGGACACGGGAAAGGCAAACAGCCTTTTTTTAGCGCTGGCGTTATTATGTAAGGGTAAAAAAATGGGATTCCATAGAGGTAGAATACTGTTGGGGTTATTTGAATATAAAATACTACTAGAAAAAGTGAACAGCATACGAAAACAAAAAAAATCTATGTACCAAAGAGGGGCGGATGCAACGGGAAACAAATCTGGAAGTCTACCTGCTAAACATGTAATGTCTTGAACACGATCCATCCTTGTTAACCTTGAAAATCCAACAGAATTCTCAAATCAAGCGGCGATTGGTGCCTGTGCAGAATCAAAAAGCACCGGTGGAGGGTCGAGAAATATTTTAAATATTTAATCAGGCAGTGGGATTAGGCAGCCGTTAATTAGGGGATAAGGTGTTCATTATGGCCGAATGATAAAAAAAAATAAGTCGAAAACCTCCCTTGTCATCTTTCCTGGTTTAGTTAGTGCTAAGGATCGAAAGAGAAAGAGATGGAAACACAACTTAATAAGTCTGTATGCTGAACAATTTTCAGCTAAAAATTGCAAAAAGCCGAGGAAATTGAAGAAAAAACGGTGTGCCCTTTTTCTTCTTGCAAAAAAAGAAAAGAAAAATAATAACACGAAAAAGAATTTGCACGATGCAAACGATCAGTTTTTCTTCTTTTTCGCAACATGCTAGCTTCTTTCTGGGGTTCCTATTCTCGGAGTGGAGGAATAAAAATTCCATTCATTCCATTTTGTGAAGCATACACCTTCAAAAACACAAAAAACGTAATAGCAAAATTATCGCAATAGTGATATTATCGTTTCAAAGGAGTAGAAAAAAAAGATTTCTGTGACTTTTGTCATTTTCTAAAACAAATTAGAAACGACTTGCGTGTTTGAAAATTGTATTTGCATATACTTTCGGCCTTTGGCTTAAGTATCACATCGATAAAAATGCGAATTAAGAACTTTAAACTTGTGCAATTTGACGAAATCGATGCGAAACGGTCCTCAGTGAAGAAGAAATTGTTTGTTAGAGTAACTCACTTTTAATGACATAAAAAACATTTTCGTAGAACCGTTTATACGAAACGAAATGCATATGTGTGTTTATTAGCAATCTCCATTCGCATTTTGAAATGTTTTGAATTGGATGAATTGCAAAAATCACAAGCATAAGCATTGTTACCGAGAAATGATTCAGTCATGATGATTTTGGTTACTTTGTTACACTTCACAACACTAATTTATAGTTTATCAATTTAATGCAACATCTTTGTGAAGTATTGTTGAAACACATCGTGAAATGGAAGAGTTGGAGGTTCTTCTTTTTTTTTAAGTGTTGGAGGTTCAAAATAGCAAATAAAAAATCTATGTCAATGTATTACGTCAGGTTAACGTTATTGACTTGCTTTTTCTTACGTACAGCTACTTTCATGCACCTTTGAACATACAGATTGACTCACGATTTTGTTGCCCGCTTATCATAAGACTTATCATAAGAAAGGACATATGCTTTCTCCGATTAAAATTCCAGCTATGAATGATTGGGTTATTTTTGTTGTTCAATTGTTTGAAAGAGAACAATTTGTTTAAGCTCAAAATATCCAGTCGTACTGATCGTTGTTATCAATGATAAGCACGACAGATTCCTGAGCTTCATATTAAATCGTGCATTCATCTTTAGATTTCTATCAAGCAAGAATAATTAAGCAAGCGAAAGTAGTCATTTTAAATAATTATCAAAAATTGATATTCGTAATTGTGAAACACGGAAAAATGTTTAAATTAAGCTACTTTGAAGAATAAAAGTAAAAATGTTTACAAATGTTCATGATGACTGTTTGGTTGGTACAAACTTTTGTCTCTCTAAATCAGCTCTGTCAAACTCATTTCATCAGAGGGCCGCAACTACAAATTTTCAGTGATTCGCGGGCCTCAAAGATGAGAATGGAAAATATACCCCAATATTTATGTAAAATACTTTTTTAGATTTTTATTGTTAAACAAATTGACTTTTTGTACTCCACGCTTCTTATCTGGAATCGTTTGTTATGTACAAATTCGCGATGCTATTTTGATATGTGCTCTTTTTTATATGAGAGAAATGTTTAATGTACTTTCAATGTTATTATCAAAATAGGACATTTTTCATTACTCGCGTTCTGCTAGAAAATATCTGTCAAACAGACTTTTTCACTGAAGTAGGGCAAGTCTAGCAGCCTGTAGTGAATCTTTTTCAAACAATCCGAGCTATCCATCGCTGGATGAATAACAAAAGTATTTGCTTGCAATTTTTTGACAGATCAAGAGAAAAATTGTAATAACCCGTGTTTAAACATTATTTTTCGCTAATTTCCAAGTTCCAAGTGTTCTGGAGGTATATTCATTTCTTTTAACAAGAACCCGTATTTTACGAATAAGTTTTTTTTAAATTACGATAATTTTATCTGACGAAGATTCGTGGTGTGTGATCCCAGACAGATCGGCAAATATTTTTTTTACACTTGAAGGGAGATGATTCGTGAATTGAGGAATTGAAGACTGTGTGAGCTTATCCATTAATAAGATTTGTATTGCAAGGCTTCGGCATTTCGATTGTTTTTATCCTTGATCTAAATCCTTTAGGCTTAAGCGTAATCATATAATTTTGGTTTCGATTTTTGGGGAGGTTGGAGAGTACATTAATTCGTCTTGCAGAATGTGGGGTTCAAATAATTCCAACTTGGCTACAATCACTTTTATTAACATTTATGGTGGCATGATTATGACAAAAAACAGAAGTGGCTCCAATCGAACATGAATGATATAACATTCTAAGGTCGGAAAAAAATCGGAGCCGAATGAATTCTTTACTCGGCAGTCGGGGGCATGGAGATTGTCAAATTCGGTGGGACAACCGATGACTCCAACGGTTCCGAATGGCTCTAAACGGCTCTATAGGCTTTGGACGGCACCGAACGGAACTGCTGCAACACAAGTGGTTGCGAAGTTTACTAGTGTTTGTATCAAGTTATTTTCATTCCTTTTTCGTTTGTAGACAGTTAGATTTTCTTCAATTTTTCCATACCGAATGTGCAATCGAGTGTGCACAAAATTATGCTAATATTCAGAATTTAATCGAACCATAATACGACTGAGCATGCATTCGATTAAATGATTCTTAAGGGTCTCGATTGATATGTACGATTGTGTAGAATAAGTTTATGAGATGTTATGGGTACATTCATGTTAGTTCCGAAAAATATACCAACAAGAGGATTGTTCTTCTTTGGAAAATTTAAAACACTTTGACAAATAGTAATAACAGATTTATGGTTTGCAGTGCTTTTAGCAATTCTCAAAATATTCAGGCCGCCAGTTTGACATACCTGCTCTAAATCATCAACTTTATAGTTATACTGAAATAGGCTCGCATCATACTGTCTGTGACTATGTACACAGGCGATTTGAGGCCAGCTTTCATTATTTACGCATTTAATAATTGATTGCAATTGGTTGTACGACAGATCCAATTTATGCGCAGCCTTTCACTCTATCTAGCCAAGGAGAGCGAGGCAAATGTTCGCAACTTGTGCAGTTAGGCCGTAATGCTCGCTACAAATGCTACAGTGGATTAAACAGGACTGTATGACTCGACCACCATCATTAAAACGTGTTTTTAGCACACATATACTACATATACTATACTATACTTTGCACTGATGTTTCGACGGTAATCGATGCTTAAACATCTGATTCAAGAAAAGAAAACGTAGAAGTGGAATGCAAAGAAATGAAAAATCAAAATAATACATATAACTATTTTATTCTACCTAACCATTTTGCCTCCCGATTCCCTACTTGGTCAAATGTGCTGAAATTAGCAAGCATTGCAATAATGAGATTATGGATAAAAGTGTAATTATTGCATTGCTGGACGTTACTATGCAACTATAACAGGTCAATGATCAGCAAGTAACACATGAATAAATTTTGTTGTTGAAAGAAGTGATTGTATTCTTTGTAGTTAGAAACCTCGATACAAAGCATAAAGGGATAGATTCCCTGTTTAAAGTCTTACAGTGCTACTCAGTGCTTACCGGTATTTGTGTCCCGTGTGTGTGTGTGTGTGTGTGTGTGTGTGTGTGTGTGTGTGTGTGTGTGTGTGTGTGTGTGTGTGTGTGTGTGTGTGTGTGTGTGTGTGTGTATTTTCGTGCTAGTGCCTTAGAAAACACACGCAAAGCTCGTGTAGAAATGATGGCCGTCGAATGAAGCGTAAAGCGGTGGTCTGATGCAGGAGTGATGCTGCATCTGCACCTGATGGAAACTGTAATTGCATAAATTATTCAACGCCACTGTATCCTTACAATTTTTAGTTCGCCACTAAAGCCACCGACGGAAACTGCATCCGACTCGGTTTCGCCGGATCACAAGGTTCTATAGTTGTTGACAACAGAGTCGAAAATACGACAGATTCACTTCACAGCAAGATAACACTGATGGGTTGAAAATAATTCACTTTCACGTAAGTTGAGAGAGTGTCACTTTCACTATCGATGCAAGGCAATTCGCTACAAAGATAAATTATTCTTTACTTCACTGCACTGTTGTATATCGTTTGATACTTAAATTCACAAATTTGGCAAACCATTGATATCTTAAAAATATATTAGTTTAAATGTCATTTGAATACTATATGACAATGATTTTCAAGAGCGTTAGCAAATTGAAATTAAATTTTGGGACCTATATAAATTACATTGTGCAATACACTTGTAACATATTATACTAATCATTTAACTGATCATTTACAAACCAACATTAAGGATATTGCCTTCTATCTGCTAAATTTTTCGTTTCTTCGTTCAAACCTAGCAAACTTCCTTTCGGCCAAGGGAACAGTAATTTACCATTCCATCCCGTCGGGTTGTGGCTGATAGCGACACATAACAATTGAGTTGATGAAATGATTTTTAAATGAGTTTTTGGAAATAAAATAGTCTACACAACATGATTTGATTAAATGAGTTTTTTGTTTAAATGAGTGCAAAGTATTGCATACGGAGTACATGGAGCATTTTTTTAGTAAAAAGGCTAATTGTACAAACACAAACACCAACCAAACATCAACAGAAAAAAAAATACAGGAAGAGAAAAGCACACAATATTTTGCATTGGTTCTATTTTATCTTAAATTTGTAGTTGCTTTTTGCGTTTCTCTATCACAGTTTGCACGCTAATAAAGACGTTGTGTGTGCTGCAGTGCATTGAAAAGAAAAAAAAAGTTGCAGGCCAGATAACGATACCGGCATATCGGGGTGAATTATCACCTTTAGCAAAACGACGGCCAAAAACCACCCTGGTCAAACTGCGACAGTATTCGGTCGCAATTGTAGTGGTGTGTGAAGTTTAGTACTTTGTGCACACCAGACTCTACTAGGATGAAGCGATTTCAACACAGCACACCACACTGTCCACCGTGTGACATACATTCGAAACACGGGTGAAAACCTTGCTCAACGTATGCCGGATGCTGTCCAGTTCGTTGAACACTCGCTCGCTTCTACTCGCTGCTATTACTCGCCTACATTGTCTCTTTGCGGTTGATGTGTTTGTATTTCCTTGTGTTGGCAAGGTGTGAACGTGCTTGGTGGATGGTTTTATTTTATGTGGCACTTTTTTGTATCCCTTTCATAGAGGAAACATGCTGAAAAAAGCGATGAGGATAACCAACAACCGTAATGTTTTTAGCAGGACACTCTTTAGACCCAACGGCGCTGTCACTGTCTGAAAATCCTCGGGCAAATGCAGGTGAAACTGTTACTATCCAGCCAAAACCTCTATAACTATGTTAAAGCAGGAAATTAAACATGGGAGCAGGATACGGACATAGTTGAAAAGGACGGAATAACAGAATGAAAAACGGGGAAAAATGCCACAACGGGCATATACGCTTGAACGATCAGAACCGCAGCAACCAACACCAGTGGCCACACCAATGAAACAAAGTAAAAAAAGAATGAAAACAATTTTAAAAGTTTGTTGAATAGAGCGTTCCCTGTTCCCCAATCACGCCGGTATTCGACTCGTTAGGTTGAGGAGTTTTTTTTATAGCAAATACGGCACACACATACCAAGCAACATCCCATTAAGGTTGGCAACAAAATCTCCCCGAAAACGCTGTTATCGGTGGTTTGATAGCATTCTCAGTGTTCATGCCCTTGGTATACTGTTTCTATTGTTTCAACTGCCCGTTTGGTACGATCGCATGTTCAAACGCACAAGCACATCTGATCTAGAGGTGAGCTATCGATGCAGATTTAACCTCTCTGTTAGCATGAACAGTGGTTGTTTGGGTTGGTTCAATGCAGTGTGTTCTTAATTTCTGCATCAATAGACCGAGTAACGCATCCACGGGAGTAGCTTGATTGTTTTTCGTGCTTGTTTCGGAGTATTTATTTTTGCATAGGACGTGTTCACCTTAGTTTATAGTGTTCGGCGCTTTCACTGAAAACGTTCAGGACGCGATCTGCACAACACATTGTTTTGGTTAGCCAAATAACTTGCACGCATTAACCCCTGTTCACGTTTTGTGTGAAGAAGATGTAAATTTAGTTTTTGTTTCTTTTTGGTGTAGGAAAAAACACCCAAATATGTTTTTCTTTCATATGATATAGCGTCTAACACACGCTGCTTGTGAGTTGTGATTGGAGATTGAGAGAAAAGATACAACAAAACTTATACAAACAATGGACTGTATCTGTCACACGTCCACTAGTCTTTTGTGTCGTAAGTGTGTATGTGTGAATGTGGATGTGTGCTAAATAAATAAAAATCACAATAGACCATCATTGCAAAGGGCGCTAAGTGCAATCGATATTGATATTAGGAGTTAAACACGAGAAAAACTGGAAGTGGTACTGGAGCTGAAAACATTTGTTTTCTCTCTGTCGCAGCAGATTGAAGAGGATATCAAACATTCACGTACAAACCGAAAGTTACCATACGGTATACAAAACTAAGATGGTCATCGTGCCTAGAGAGCGAGTCAAATAGAATAATGATGACCGTCCGGAAATGCCTTCCGACCCCGGTGACACTCTTTCTGAGAGTGTTGTCCGTTAAATCTGCTGCGGTCTCTCTGCGGATGCTCATTTAACACTAGTCTCTATCAGTACAAGATATTCTCATTACCCTGTGTTGCTTGACTTTTGTGCAGGGAGCAATCCACGATATATGTTTTGCTTATCTTAAAACGTTTTGGTGCCGGCTACTGATAAGTAGTGGAAACTACTGATTCCAAGTAAAAGCTTTTTGCGAGCTCTGTTTTAAATTACTCCAATTTGTTTCTGGATAAGAATGTTTCGAAATCCATTTCAGATCGTTGGACTTGTGTAGTACAGAATAAACATTACCCACATAGAGGTTCTGCAAGCAATAATGAGTCCCATTTCACATTCTACCATCCACGGAGAGCTTGGACCCGGTATACAATCTATGTTCCTTGCCAATGTTGGTTTGGAAATTTTTTTTTGAAGACACTCGAAGCCTTATTGTAGATTCCGGGGTGCAGATGAAGAGTCAGATGGTGGCCTGACAAGTAGGCAAGCGTATGTTTAGAGTTTTGGAAAATATCAATGTGTCAAGAGAGGCACTAAACGATCAATTGTCTGTGACCAGACACGGTAGTAGCGTGATGCAATAGAACAAACATCGCTTTATCACTTTCAGGAAGGATGCGTACACCCTCGAAGACTGATTGAATGCACTCACTTAGATACGTATTTCACATACACTCCTCCAAACAGATTTGACAACACAATCGCCCAACCGGTAGGTAGGCACTCGTTGAACAATAACGCAAACACTGTGAAATCGGGCGGGCGTATATCCGGGAAACTGTGAACGTGAATCCATCCGACAATCGGAACGTTCACACACTAACTGGCGCGTGGCTGCTCACCGGTAAGACGAGGACCTACAGCATCGTTCAACGTGGAATATTTCTACCAGCTGACTGAGGAAGTCGACAGGATACCGATGATGAAACGAATGATACAATTCCCGAAAGAACGAATTCCCGAGCAGCCACACCAGCAACGAAGGCAAACTACGACACCAGCACGAAGATTGTATAGTTCGTTCGGTCGTTATTTCGGAGCTTTATGGAAATAACTGCATGCAGTTATGTAGTGAACGAAGCATGCAGTGAGTGGGTGGTTTGAACTTTAAAGACACGATTGGAAGTGAGTGTCCACGAGCATCACATACGGTAGTAGTGACATTGATAAGATAATTGAACCTTAATTCGATTGTTTGATTTAGTACTCTTTGGTCGTCGCAACATTCATAGTTTGCAATGACGAATGTGTTAAATGGGTATTGATGTGATAAGAGTGGTTATAAAGTATGATCTTAATTTATAAATAAATAAATAAATATATAAAATAAAATTTCCACTTCAAAACCTGAGCAATCAAAAAAGTTAATGTCTGATCTAAGCCTGATGCAAAATACCTCGTGGTGTAACTTCAATTGTATGCGTCCCAACATATCAAACATAACATAACATGCTGTGTTACATCGTACACTAGGAAAAGGTCTATTTACCATTATTTACGATTACAAAATTGATGACAGACCAGTGCCGCGTACAAATGTGAACCGCGATTTTGGTGTTCATTTAGATAGCAGACTATCGTTTCAGAACCACTATGAAGCAACACTTTCAAACGCTTTCCGTTTATTAGGTTTAATAATTTTGCGTGTTGCGATAGACTTCAAGGATCCATTCAATGTAAAAGCTCTGTAATGTGCAATTGTCCGTCCTTCTTCAGAATTTGTTAGTATTATTTGGACAGCAACAACAATATTTAATAGATAGGTTAGAATCGGTTCAGCGCAAGCTTACTCATTCATTGTTTTATCGTCTCCCGTGGTCACGTAATTCTGTTTGTCCCCCTTACCCTACAAGGTGCCTGCTTTTTGGACTAAAACCTCTGCAATATAGAAGAAGGAAATAATGTTGACTTGAAGTAAAATTTAAACTTTTTACGTACCTTTTCACATACTCTAGTATGGCGGAGGAGCCGGTCTGGTGGTACAGTCGTCAACTCGTACAACTTAACATCATGCCCGTCATGGGTTCAAATACCGAATAGTCATGGGTTCAAATACCGTGCCGCCATACGTTGGATTGACTATCCTACTATGGTAACAATAAGTCTGTGAAAGTCAAGCTCACTTCACTAGCGGGTACAGACAGACAGAATAATGATAGTAATAATAATAATAATAGTAATTATAAACGTAATAGTAATGATAATAATAATAAAAAAAGAAAAAATGATAATAATGATAATAATAACAATAATAATAATAATAAAAACAATAATACTAATACTAATAATAATAATAATAATAATAATAATAATAATAATAATAATAATAATAATAATAATAATAATAAAAATAATAATAATAATAATAAAAATAATAATAATAATAATAATAATAATAATATAATAATAATAATAATAATAATAATAATAATAATAATAATAATAATAATAATAATAATAATGATAACAATAATAATAGTAATAATAAAATAATAATAATAATAATAATAATAATAATAATAATAATAATAATAATAATAATAATAATAATAATAATAATAATAATAATAATAATAATAATAATAATAATAATAATAATAATTGTAATAATAATAATAATAATAATAATAATAATAATAATAATAATAATAATATTATTATTAATAATAATAATAAGAGTAATAATAATAATAATAATAATGATAATAAAAATAATAATAATAATAATAATAATAATAATAATATACTATTATGTTCCAGCAAAAAGAATCAAACACAAAAATCAAACAGTTTTTTTTAAATTTTTTTAGTATGGCAGATCGCATGTTTTCCTTTTTACTGAAAAAGATAGTTTAGTAGTAGAAGTTTATTTTAAAGAAAGTATTTCAAATTTAATTTTCTTTACTCCTGCTTAGTAGCCCGTGTCACATCGATATTGCTCAATACGGGATACAGAGGTGTTGCCTACATCAGATTTCAACTCACGTCTCATCGAGTTATATGAAAGGATACATATTCATTTGTTAAGTGATCCACACGCACATTACCTACACCAATATGCCTTCTTGTGAAAAGGGACTACTTGTCTACTCACATCACATACAGACAGTCTTCGATCGGCTCTCATTTGAAGAGAATATAAGAAAAAAATGAAAAAAATAGATTAAAGGAAACAGTAGATGATAAAAACTCTGAGTGCTATGTTACCAACAAAAAAACGCCTTAGGTTGGAAGAAACATGGTCAAACTACCAACATCAACGCATTGTACTTGTCGGGCATAAAACTAACAATTCTGAGCCTTTCTCATAGAATTCTCATAGAGTATTCTTAACTCTCCTTTTTGAGAATGTTGAGTAGGCCATCCTACTCATTGTACAATATAACAATATTTTCACCAATTTACCTCTTTACATTTTGCATAAAAGTGTCGTAATCCCTCATCGATGGTGCACAAACAATGTCTAAGTTAATTTACTTTTTTATCCCTACTAGTATTTTTTGGCCTCTTCCTATATATTTCTCTTTGCGTCTATATGTATTTCCCACTTCATCTTGCTTTCTGATTAAATGTCTGTTTCTTTACCTGCTTTTCTCATTTTCGATATTCTTTTCTTTCATTCCTTTAAAACTCCCTAAAATACACACGATTTCTACTTGAAGAAGGCACACATGCACCATTCTGTCGACCTCTATTGCCCTCTACTCTATTGTGCAATCTTGCAATGAAGATCATGGTGATGATTCTTCTAACGTCCTCAACTTCATGGCTTCCATTCCGCTTCCCTTGGCAACGTATGCCAGTTCCACTCATGCACTCGACAATATACTCCTTTTGTTCTCACACTCACCTCTGAGCGTGTCCTGGAGCTACCTCGAATATTTGCATAATAAAATTCCTTCCATCTATTGTTATTAAACCGTACAGGAGTGGGAGCTGTGTGATCAGACTCACGGAACGGATGAGGAATATTTGTGACTGCGAAGAAATAAGACGAAAGATCGTCAGTGTATTGAGGTCTTGGTCAACTAACAGCCGAGGATATGAATACGAGCATAACTGCTGTTTCGAGTATGCGGAGCTACATATAATAGAAGAAAAGAAAACGAGAAAAGGTAGACTTTTCCCGGCTCTCTGCTGCATCCATCTAGCTGCATCGTAGTATGTTGCAAGAGGTCTGATCTTTGAGCGTTTCTTTTTTTCAATTACGTTTTCCTTCGGATTTGCTTGAATAGGGTGCACGAATTCGTGTATACACATTTATTGTCAAATTGTTGGAGCACTAGCAACAACAAGGTACGACACTTAGACGATACTTTTATCAGTTGTGGGTGTCGAGAAAAAAAACTTCTTTCTTGTGAATGGGAGACATTTGAGACGATTGAGAAAGCAATGCAGTTATGAGCAGCTTAGTATGCTTTTGGTAGTAAAATTGATGATACTGTTGGATGTTTTACATGCGTGAGGTATCAACAATACGATTGAAAATATTTATTTTATAGTGTGTGCTGCACCATGATTTTCCTCCTTATACATCAACGTCCACTCAATTTACAAACAGTCTTTTAGGTTAAAAAAATGTGTTGCTAACAAATTATTAATGTACGAGGTTTAGAAAAAAGAGAATCAAATATTTCATGTGAGATATTTAAATGAAATGAACAAAAATTTGTATAAGTCGGCATATTTACCGCAATATTTAAATGTCTTTTAAAACGAAAAAAATATCGTTTTTTAGATGACTTATTACCTATTCTGTCTATAAATGAAAGCATATTTCAATAATTTAATTACAGTACTATGGGTGAGACTCTGGCTGTGCTTTTGTTCTTCGTTTCGATTGAAACGTCACGTGGGAGGAAGGGGAGGGAGATACAGGAATGGTAATGATACATTCTGCACATCATCTTTTGTTAAAGCAATGGTTTGCAGAATGGGCCAACATTATTTTCTTTTATTAACTTTTTAGCAGTATTTTATTAAGGAGTTGTGCATTTTCTAATAATCGTGGCACTGTCTAAGAGTTTAACAAGTCTTCGGAAGGTGAGCGAAAAACTTCAAACTTGATTTTCCTAGCCTATCGCAACATAACTGACGATTCGGTTAAAAAACCTTTAAACCGAGAAATGAGGAAAGAATGTTAGTTTACCTAGTAAAGATATAATTCTTCAACTCGTTAGTTTACAACTCACGTTCACGAAACAGCTACCTTAGGAATGAACTGATTGAGAAACACTCTGCTGTGAAATCCAAAGGAAAAGGTAGAAGCAGAAGAAAATTATTGAAGGTACAACGACTAAACTCCAACCCAATCTTTTCGATCCGTTCTTCAAGAGCTGTAGGAGTTGGGAAGGATGGCTTTCACTTCCGCTTAATTTCCGCCTTTTAACACTGATTTTACTTGATTGGAGCTGAAAACAATAGCTAAAGGAAATGCAACCTGAACTGCCTTCTACTTCACGGGCTTCTCTTTTCTAACCCGACGAAAAATGCTTCCGGCCGGAAAGTTGTAACACCTCCGGTTCATCCCCGTTCAGCGTACGTAGCACTCCAGTCTCCCCTACGATTGAGTCGTCCGGTATCAGTAACGAAATCGGTTTGTTCGTCGTTTGCCGTTTTAATTAAAATCAAATTCAATTAAACTTCAAATGACCATCTCGAAATGCAAAGTCATTCAAGCGTCCCATCGTTTCGGGCGTGTGCGTGGCCAGCTCGAATGTTGAGTTGAGTGAGACGGCAAATCACGAACTAGTACTCTAAATTAAGCTTATAGCTTTGGTTGACGTTTGAAAAAAAGGTAGTTTTATAAAATTTTCACCTTTTCGTTCAATAATTTACCACAACAGAAAATGCAGGGAGCACAGAGTTACATTGAAAAGAGCATCTGCTCTAACTTTGTAGGAAGAGAAATACGTCGATAAAAATCTGTTTGGAAAATACAAAGAGAATGTAATATGGGAATGATTTGTTCTTTTTCTGTTTTAGTTTCATGCCAACTAAAGTACTTAATAATAAATGAAAATGGAAATGTGCGTTTGACTTCTGGGCTAGTTAGTATCCGTGATACACGAGAAAAATGAACTAGATAAAAGAGCATGTGATGCCAAAATGGCACGAAAAATGTGTTCAGTTCCTCCTCATACGGATGAATGAATTATTTGCAGCTTTGATCCGATTCCAAAATCCAGAAATTTCATCAATGCACAGTGTAATATGGGAATGTATTTAATTAGATTGAGCACTCCTGCGGACTTTTTTCTCCACTTTGATTGCATACACGAATTCCAACAACCGCTGAACTGATTGCAAAGTTTTGCAGAATCGGCAATTTACCATAAGGCCGACAAACCTGTTTGGCCGACGTTAGTTGACGCCTGTTGATCCTTTAAAAACCCTATCAATTACCTCCAAGAAACAAGGGATAGTGAGGGATACTGTTTTTATGCGTTTTGGTAGAAAAAATATAACAGTTTCCTGTTGTCCTGTGTAGTTTTTCGTCTTCAAGAGAGGAAGAAATCAGGAAAAGAAATAAATATATTAAAAAGGACGATTCCTACCACCACCGGTATTTTACTAAAGAGCATACTTTATACAGCGTACATGGAGAAAGAATGACAATATCAAAATAATAGCGTACAGTAATATGTTGGGTAATGTTTTTGAAGAACTTAGGCAATATACCCCAACACAAGCTCTTTTGCTAGGCTAAATTCTTAAGACATGATTTGTACACCCTTCGGTCAAATTCAAATCCAATGGCTGGCTCTTTCGTCGTGTGGGTATATTTCTCCAGATAAAGACGAAGGGGATTAAAGGCACCTGGATACACTCCACGAGACGTGTTTGAAGAAAATACGACGAAATGAAGACTATTTGGTACACAGGGATGAATTGCAATTTTGATTTCTTGTTCTATGGATAGGTTCGAACATTGGATTGTGCTGGGCTTTCATCGTTTTCTCTGCTGGTAATGTGCGAGTGGTGGTGATGTTTCGGGTTGCTCTAGCTCTTTGGAAGTCATCTTGCATCTAATTTTAATAGAAAATGGAATTTATCTTCTTCCACGCTGTTTGCAATACATGCCCATCTGGAACTTGAAAGTAAGTCGAAAAAAAAACGGATGAAATGGTTGCCAAGATTCACTGAAGGGTAGACATAAACATAAGACAAAAACGAACCCAAATCCCGTTAGTCGACGCTGTACTAACGATTCGGTAGACGTTATACAGTTGCGAATAGGTTTTACCTCATTACAGGGTTTCCCACGATTTATTGGTCGGTTCCCATCAATTTTTGGTGGGTTCCCATATTTTTTTGGTGCGTTCCCACGATTTTTGGCCGTTTCCCAGAATTTTTTGGTCCGATTGTATTGATATCAAATCTGAAAATACCAATAAATTATAGGAACGAACCAAAAATCTATGAGATACGACCAAAAAATCGTGGGAACGCACCAAAAATCATGGAAACTGACCAATAAATCGTGGGAAACCCTGTATACGGTTTACTTGAATGCTCCAATACTCAATGGTCCAAACACGACAATCTTGCCAAATATGGCTAGAAATGTTGTTCGTCTCCTGATATCATTTCACTGTTTCTCATGGCGCTTCTAGAGCAGCTTAACAATCCTGAAATAGTTTTCATCTCATTTCACTTTCAATGCAACCGAAATACAACATTTCTCTGGCGTATTGTCTATGCCACTGTTGTGAATGTTGGTCTTTGCCGTGTAATCAGTGGCCTCTGATTTATTGCATTGAGCGGCAGCCGTTTTATTTATTGCACTGAGCAAGATGAGTTGATGTTATCGAATAGATTGAGATGCACCAAATCTCAAATCTCTTACTACTTCTAGCTTAAGCGTGACTAATGTTGACACTAATTTGAGCCATTAGAAAAACTACACTACAGTACCAATTTGTGTGTTGTATTATATGAATGATGAAAAGTACCTCATAGCGATAAACTGTGCCATGGCATTAATAAATTACAAAAATAAAATTAAGTATGTTACTGTAAATGGTAAATGTTACTAATATATATAGTATATTCATATGAGTAATATGTAAAAATTTATACATAATAAATACATATTATTTAAAAGATTAGTGCATAAAATTTCCACAAAGCAGCATTTACAAATCATCATATGTTTTCTCTTGTGGTGATGTAAGTGATATGCGTTTGGTTACTCGTCTGGGAATGGCAAATAATTTTTGGTTGTGACACGCCAGCCATATGTCCAAACTCTATGTCATCTTGGTAGCTTATTTTTTCGGTATACTCGAATGTCCAAGAAGTCATGAGTTAGCAAGATTGTCATGTGCTTGTGTCCATGTTCCTTTTTTATGTCACATTGTAGCTAGATAAATGGATCAATTGATAGTAGATTTCGTGTATGTATGTATGTGCTACAAGATATTTTTGTATGGAAAAGTATACTGAATTAATAATTGAAACCAATCGAACGGAAGTGTGATAGTTCGAACGTGAGAGTTTTTATCACTTGAGCAATTGTTCACGCTCAATGCGAATTGTTATCCTGTCCAGGATTGTTTGTGGCTGATGAGCTGTGGTTTTAGAACACGAATGCTTCACCAATAATGTTGTTTGTTGTTTTTATTATTCTTTTTGGAAGATGGTGAGAAAAAATGTTCTTCCTTCATACTAACTCCGCACAATGCAATGGATTATTCAGTTGTTTTAGTGAAAAAAGCCAGTGGTGTTGATGAAACAAGGCACAACGGAGAAGATAACAAGCGGCATGAAAAACTCTCGTGCAGTCTCGTACTTAATTTAATTGGATTCAAACCAAATTTCACTAACACACACATGTAGAAGAGATGAGGTTTTGCAGCTAATGGTGGTTGGATTGCACTCTTTTCTAGAAAAGAGCTTTTCATTTACTAGTCGTAGACATGTTCGTTTTTCTATCAAACTCGTTACTTAGCGAGATGGTTTTATCACCAGAAGATTCCTTGTTAGTAACTGTAGGCTGTCGTTTTTATTGATTGTTTTTCATGGCTAACAATGGTTTGGACAGTTCCAATCTCACAGCCCTAATCTTTTCTAGTACGTTTTTCACCATTAACTTATCTATGTCCACCTTTTTAGCATTAAAACGGTTATCAACTGTACCTGCTATTTTTGATAGCAAACCTAGTGCATGTTTTTATTGTTTTATAAATTGACTGGTGAATGTGATTAAATATTTGATTTATATAAGAGCAGTATGACACTATGGTATATAAAACTTTAACTTTATATACTCATTTCGGGAAAACCCATCGCTGATCTAGACTGGTATTAGCTACTAATGTGTTGCTTATAGAGGATAGTTGCGTTTAAGCCTGGTATTAACTGGTCTTTACACCACGTCTTTCTGCTGCATGACGAATCGAGACCATTTTACAGACTTTAAAAATGTTTCTCAAAGGTAATTTACGCTTTGTAGTACTGGCCACAGTATTGGCCAATTTTGTTAAGGGAAATTGATGCGGTTAACAACGTCATAATATTTACATAATTGAAATATTACTTTTTTATAACAAATATTTATGTTACGTAACTAGGAAATGTTAATATCATTAGGGAATGCCAGTTACAAGGAGTTTCACGAAGGTTTATTGATAACTTTGAACTCTAACAGAACATTTTGTTTTTAAACTTACATATACCAGGAGCATATTCACTGTTAAAAAATAAGGGAAATACTACGAGCAAGAATAAAATATTTAGCACACAGTATTTTTATCAAATGAATTTTCGTTTCCTCGACTAGAATTGTTAGAATTAGTATAAAAGGGGCTCAATCCTCATCTCGAGATTCATTCCCCGACAGTACGTCGAATAAACATATTTAAACACTACACAGTTTTGGCGACGAGGATATAAGGTAAACGTGTGAAACCTCTCTCTAATCAGTCGTGCGTTTTGATCAACATCGGATCAAATCGTTATCAGTCGGTCAGTCAGTCGATCTCGTGTCTGAGATTAGTGCGGTGTAGTGTTGTGTTAGTGTGCAGAGGCAACTTAGGATGCCCGACGGGGAAGAGCCAAAGTCGTCAACGTCAGGCTTAGGGCATATGAAAATGGCAATGCCAATGTTTGGCCACATGGAACCGTTCGTCGTTGGTGAAAATTTCGACGAATATGAAAATCGCCTGCAGCAGTTCTTCATCGTAAACGACGTAGAAGAAAGTAAAAAAGTGCCAATGCTGGTTACAATGGCGGGTCCATCATTATATTCCATGGCATCACGAATATGTTCGCCAGATGATCCGTGTTCTAAATCGTATAAGGACCTGCTCAAACTGTTGAAACAACACTTACCCTCAAAAGTTAACGTGGTGGCAGAGCGATACAAGTATCGCAAATGCGAACAAGCGATAGCTCAAACAATAACGGAGTTTATTATCGAACTAAAAGCGTCCTCACAATCTTGTGATTTTGGAACGTTTTTGCAACAAGCGCTACGCAATCAATTCGTAGCAGAGGTGCATAACTCCGGGTTGCGCACTAAACTCCTTACCGAAGAAGGTCTCACCTTCGAAAAAGCGTGTGAGATTGGCAGAAGCTGGGAAGCGGCGGAGCACGAGTGTAAAGAGATGCAGGGAGCATCAAAACTGGCAACGCTAAAGCCACGCACAGCTTGGAAGCCGTCAGAGAAAATGCCAGCTAAACAGAATAGAAAAGGGACAACGCATGCGGGATCTAAGCCTTCATCGGAACGCGACAAAAACTGTTTTCGATGTGGTAGGGCTCACAACCCAGAATCTTGTCCTGCCAAACAATGGACGTGTTACGCATGCGGAAAGGTTGGTCATGTGTCATCGTTGTGTCGGTCAAAAAACAAAAAAAAAATCGAGTGGCTGAGCTTGTGGACGCTATGGAGCATATAAACCTGAACCAGTTGAAAGATGCTGACGATACATCGAAACCAACAACGTGCCAGAACGAGAAGTTCACCGGTACGATTTGCAGTGCCAGCGGTGCGAGTTCAACGCGCACAGATATACCAGCGACAATGGAGCTGCAAATTGAAGGTGTGATGGTGTGTTTCGAGGTAGACACCGGCGCGTGCGAATCGGTGATATCGAGAGAGACGTACGAGGAGAAACTCTCTCACGTGCAGTTGCGGAAGACGACAAAGGTGTTTCAAACGGTGTCAGGGCAAACTATTCGTCCAAAAGGAGAGCTACTAGTACAAGTGAGAAACAGGTAAGGCAATTTCGTTTGGCTAAATATTTTTGTTCTAGAACCAGAAAAAAATAAGGTGCTTACACCACTCCTCGGTCGCTCAAGTTTAGATATCATCATGCCAGAATGGAGAAAACTGGTAAGTCTCAATTTTTCGTCTATTGATGCTATTCAACACAATTTTAAGTCTGAAATTCAACACAAATACCCATACGTAATTACGGGGGATGCCAGTCAGGCAATTGAAGGGTTTACAGCGGATATAATCCTTAAGCAAGATGCTGTACCCATATTTCATAAACCATACACTGTACCGTTCAAATTTCGTGAAAAAGTAGAAAAGGAAATAGATAGCATGGTGGGAAGCGGAATCTTAGTCCCAGTACGTACGTCCACATGGGCTAGTCCTATAGTAATAACACCAAAAAAGGATGGAACAATTCGAATTTGTTTAGATGGGAAAGCTACATTAAATCGATTTATTTCCACGGAACATTAGCCGTTGCCGGCTATTGATGACATACTAGCCAAATTGTCGAATTTTATTTATTTTTGCAAAATCGATTTAACCGGGGCTTACCTACAGGTACGTTTGTCCAACTCAGCGCAAGAGTTATGTACCGTAAATACCCATAGAGGATTGTTCAAATACACAAGAATGCCTTTTGGTATAAGTTCAGCGCCGTCTGTATTTCAATCTATGATAGATCAAATACTACTCGGGACAAAAGCTATTCCTTATTTAGAAGATATTCTAATTGGTGGAAGTACCATAAGTGAATGCAAAGAAAATTTATTCCAGGTGTTGTTTAAATTAAATAAACATAAAGTTCAATTAATTGGGCTAAATCGCGATTTTTCCAAACAGAAATCGAACACCTCGGGTTCATGCTAACAAGCGAGGGAATACGTCCATGTAAAGGTAAAGTGGAAGCAATCTGTCTTGCTCCAGCACCTAAAGATATTGGTCAGTTACAGTCATTTTTAGGTATGTTAAACTACTACCACAGATTTTTGCCGAATTTGTCATCGGAGTTACATCCGTTATATAATTTGCTAAAGAGAGATAGCAAATTCACATGGTCCAACGAGTGCGAGACAGCGTTTAAAAAATGTAAGGAGCTCTTGGTTTCTAACGATGTGTTGAAACCCTACGATCCAAAAAAGCCACTTATACTAACAACGGATGCCAGTCCGTATGGGGTAGGTGCCGTGTTATCGCACATAGTGGATCAAGTAGAGAAGCCTTTGCCTCATCAACACTAACAAGCGCGCAAATGAACTACGGGCAAATACATAAAGAAGCTTTAGCGGTTGTGTTCGGCGTAAAAAAATTTCATAAGTATTTGTATGGTACGAGTTTTACTCTCGTTACGGACAGTTCTTCGCTGAGGCAAATTTTTAACCCACACAAGGGATCGTCCGCTGTCGCAATTTCTAGATTGCACAGATGGGCAGTAATTTTGTCGAATTATTCCTACAACGTGGTACATAGGCCAGGTAAAGGTATTAGTCATGCCGATGCATTATCTCGTCTACCATTGCCAATCAAACATCGTATTGAGCACATATCGGTTGCAGATAATAACCTGCAACAATTTATTGGTGTGGAAGAAATAGAGGAAGAGCAGCACAAGGATGCTGTTATCAGTAACATTATTAATTGGATTATACATGGTTGGCCAAAAGAAGTAGTGGAAGAAATGAAACCGTATTCAAAAATGGTACAGAATTTTGAGGTCGAAAATAATTGTCTCTATTTTGAAGATCGGGTAGTAGTGCCAAAGTCACTACAAAGTCGAGTGTTACAAAAATTGCATGAAAATCATGATGGGGTTATAAGAATGAAAATGATCGGTCGATCATATTTTTGGTGGAAAGTTTTTGACAAAGATGTACTAAATACACTTAAATCTTGCCCTATTTGTCAAAAAACTCAAAGGGTACCAAAAGAGACAGTTACATCAAGTTGGCCTTCAGCTACACATGCCTTTGAACGCATTCATTTGGATTTATTCTATTTTGACGGAAATACTTTTTTGATAGTAGTGGATGCTTATTCAAAATTTATAGATATTAAATCATTAAGTAAAACGTGTACGGAGAGTGTATTGGAGCGTTTAGATGAAATCTATACGTATTTTGGGTTCCCAAATGAAGTGTGTTCGGACAATGGTCCACCCTTCAACTCCTCAGGTTTTATAGAAGCCTGTAAGGCAAATAATATAAAGGTGTTGAAATCTCCTCCTTATCACCCCCAGTCAAATGGATTAGCGGAGAGGGGAGTTCAGACAATTAAAAAAGTGTTGAAAAAGTATCTGATTGATGAGCGATTGAAACAAATACCACTTCAGAAAAAAAAAATTAACAAAATACTATTCAATTATCGCAATACTCCATTTACATCTACTGGTAAAACTCCTTCTTCATTATTATTAAGTTATGTGCCACGCACATTATAAATACGAGCAACCCGGTTAAGCTATCTATACAAAATGATAAAAGAGGCGTAACTATACTTCCCAAAACGAATTGCATACCTAAACAAGTAAGTCCCACGCATACATACAGTCGCGGAGATAAGGTATTGTATAGAAACCATATGGAAGAATATGTTAGATGGATACCAGCGGTGGTATTAGAGAAAATAAGCCCAAACACTTATTTGATTAATTTACAGGGCAATGTGAGAATGGTTCATAAAAATCAGATTCGGTTTTCTGAGCTTGCAGATCAATACCAACCAACCCTTCCGTTAATAGAAAGTATTTCAGTTTCAGAGACAGTTCCAATCACTAATCAAGTACCAAGCATACCAAGCGAAACAAAAAATAAGAACTACAAAAAGAAAACGAAGTGAGTCTTCTTCACCCAAGTTACGCAGGTCAAAAAGAATCAAGGATAGGCAAAGAAGAAATAGCAAGCGTAATTTTGGATTATAAGAGTAGTCTGTAATCCTTAAAAAAAATCTCTAAAATGTCATTTAAAGCTGCGAGAAGTGTTATATAGTGAACTACTACTAATACGATATGAACTATATTAGTATAAGTTAGAATAGTAATGTGAGTGCAGACTGTTTTTGGCTATTGTTAGAATTAGTATAAAAGGGGCTCAATCCTCATCTCGAGATTCATTCCCCGACAGTACGTCGAATAAACACATTTAAACACAACAGACAGAACAGGGGTTTTGATGACATTATAATTTTTTTTCCCTTAGACTGCAGCTTGGAGCTCATCAGATGGTAAACAAATGGTTTTCGAGAAACATATGCTGGTTTTAAATAATCCATGTATTAAAAAGCTTGCTACTTTTAAGACATCTTAAAATAAAAAAAATACGCTTCGGTGTAGGGCGTTAACGAAAAAATGACAACTCAATAGTATTGCCGAACATGTCAACGCCTGCTCCCTAACAATTCAATATCTTTAAGCTTTCCAAGAAAATAGGCCCTAGTACACGTACTTGGGAATGAAAATGTGTAAGCAGGCGTTCAGTGCATAACTATTATACTAGATCTGCGAAAATACAATTCGGATGGTGTAGAATATGCTAATCAATTAAATAGTTCGCCCATGTTTCTGAACACGGTTCACAAGAGCTATATCTGTTTTCTTCTTTTCCGTTTTCTAACATTGGGGCCCTTTCCGTTTGAAGTTCGTAGGCTGAAATGCCAGCCTGTCAGCTGTTTGCATTGTATAGCAGTTTTCGGGCAGCTATCTATGTGAGTATAATATAAAGGTGGGCTTATCCCAAGGTGTATGAATTTAGTAGGCTGAGTTTTATCGTTTCTGTTTCTGAATGAAGATTTTAAGAGTGTTTTGAGTATTCGTCAAGCCTCCAGAAAGCTCGTTGGAGCAAAAGTTTTCACTCGTTTTTTCAAAAAGTGATGTTCAAAATTGGTTATAAAAACATGCTACGAGACCACCTGAACTACATACACTTTGATTCCAGATTCCACCACCTGATCTCTTTAATGCACCTTGGGATAAATGTAAACAACACCGTGTTTTCGAGCAGGTACACGGATCTAATTCTAGCTTTGTGGCTAGAATAATCTGGACTGAAAATTGCAGGCTAGTTTTTTGTGTGGTTTTGTATGGAGTATTTACGTGATTTCAGCCTCCAACTGTCAAACTCCATACAAAAAAACTAACTAGAATCGTGAAGGCCCCCACTGACACGTTATCGATACGTTATAGGTCATTCGCGTTGTATGAGTTCATGTTGCGCTTAGGGGTCTGGGTAAAGTGTGTAATAGCGTAGTTCTTGGTCTTGGTCTTGGTAGGTAGGTATTTGGCCTGTGGAATACCGTTGCCGATGGAAGCGAACAGAGATTGAAGAAAATGCTCAGATATAATCTCAACGAAAATGAAATATAATCGTTTCCGATGGGAGTTTCTGGTATAAAGTTAATCGGTAATCATGAATCAAAGGTACTATAACTGTTGTGGACAGCCGTGCGTGCCGACCCCTGGACTTGCCGTGGCAGTTGCACTGCCACCGGTCAACGTCCACGGGGACGGCAGTGTGTGCACGAAGGCCGATCAAGCAGGAGATCTCGGCAGGGGCGCTCGGTGCGGCTGGCGCGCGGCCTGCGTTGTAAAGTGTTGTACGTTTTAACGTGTTTGTATTTCGTTTATTATTATTTATTATGTAAAGTTTTAATGTGTAAATAAAAGTAATAAGTGCAAAGAGCAAAAACACAACAATAACTACATGTTTAAGATCAATGGGGCCCTTTCCGTTGTAAGTTTGTAGGCTGAAATTTCAGCCTGTCAGCTGTTTGCATTGTATAGCAGTTTTCGAGCAGCTATTTAAGTGAGTATAATATACAGGTGGGCTTATCCCTAGGTGTATGAATATAGGAGGCTGATTTTTATCGCTTCTGCTTCTGAATGAAGATTTTAAGCGTGTTTTGAGTATTCGTCAAGCCTCAAGGAAGCTTGTTTGAACAAAAGTTTTCACCCATCTTGTCAAAAAGTGATATTCAAATTTGGTTATAAAAAACATACTATGTGACCACCTGGACTACACACACTTTGATTCTAGATTCCACCACGTGATCTCTTTAATTCACCTTGGGATAAATGTAAACAACACCGTATTTTCGAACAGGCACTCGAATCTAATTCTAGCTTTGAGGCTAGAATAATCTAGACTGAAAATTACAGGCTAGTTTTGTGTGTGGTTTTGTATGGAGTGTTTACATGATTTCAGCCTCCAACTGTCAAACTCCATACAAAAAAACTAACTAGAATCGTGAAGGGCCCCAATGCTGGAAACTGTTATAAGGTTCCAACAAACTGTCAGCTAAGGCGATGTTTTTGTGTGTGTACATAGGCATAAAAAGGGAGAAAACCGTTCAAAATAAAATAATTGCGATAAAAACACTCAAGAGCGAAGATCACCGAGAGTAAAAAAAAACTATTTTTTTGGTGCACCCTCAGTGCTTACCTAACAAATTCACTTTGTTCTCTTTTTTATGGTTAGAGCGCCAGTTTCTAACGTTCAAGCTTTTCAAAGAAGTTCTGTGTAAAAAACAACCAAAGAAGAATTTCTTATTTTTCCGGTTGCCACACAGCTAGTACTAAACAATTTCAACTTAACTTATCCGGCGCTACAACCGCTTTGCGGTCTTGACCTGCCTCAGAAGTGTCCGAAACCGCCAACAATTTCAAGACCTGAAAACAAAGAGTAGACACGTGCTTCGATAAAGGTAGATTTAATAGGGCAGTTTATGTTTACAGAAGACATAATCTTGTCGTTACCTATGACGCTTTTTACTTTAAAAACTATTTTTTAATAAAAAAAAGAATGAAAAATACATTCCTGAGATTTGTTTGTGTGAAAATACGCATGAAATCTAATTTACTGTAGCTAAGGTGTAGTTGTTACGAACCGAATTTCTTCGGCAGGCCTCGCAAAGGATTGGCCCTCAGCAAGAGTCGCAGGGTCGTAGCGAAGGAGAAACAAACAGCAATTGTGAATAGAGTCTTTGATACTTTGCCTACTAACCAGTCCTTCCCTCTAGTTGCTTCTAATCCAAAGGTTGGAAAGCCTATACAGGCGGAAGGGGGTGTTTGGCTTGGGCTTGGCTTGGTTTCTCTCCTATTTTAGATGTTGTATTCAAGCCTCTTAATTCCAAGAGTTTCTGCGTTTGGATCTGTCTTTATTGAAAATATGGCCTACTTTATTACTAAATTTGTCCTTAGACGTTTACCCAATTATCCACTCGGACCGGATTGTTCGGGTTTCCAGCAACTTATTGTTTTGACCAAAGTGTATGAAGATCTGGTGGTCTCATAGCCTGTTTTTTATAGCAAAATTTGAACGTCACTTATTAACAGCATGGGTAAAAACATTTCCCCAAACAAGCTTTCTGACGACTTGCCTTATACACAAACAATCTTAGAATCTTCGTTATTTGCACTGAAATACCTTAAAAAGCACTCAAAATATTTGTCATTGTAAGCTAAACCAAATCTGAACTAATTAAAATCCATTTTTGGATCAAAATAATGCCGTCGATGAGGACACCAATGTGTACTACGTATGTGATGCTAAGAACAAAGCGAACGGTTCCTATGGAAATTCATTCCACCCATTCTGTCAAAAGGAGCTTTTTTGATTCCGAAATTAGTTGTCAATTTGTATGGGACGAGGATAATCAATGGTTACTGGGATTAGGAAAATCAAATTGGTTGAGTAAGAAACATACTTTGAAAAATAATAATTATAATTATAATCATAATCATGCGGGGTTTTTCAAATTACTTTTCAAAACAGTTACTTGGAACTGTTAAACAGTTGTTTGCACTGCGTGCAAGAAGTTATTCCACATCATTCGGATATTTCATTTTTTTCATTTTAATTTTATTTTCTTCAGCATGATTTTCAACACTTCATCGGTTTGTTAAATCGTTTTTAATCATCGTTTGAAGCTGCATACCCGTAAATCGTAGAAGTGTTGAAAATCATGGTTAAAAAATTAAATGTTGGCAACATAAAACAGAAACCGACTCAGTGGTAATAAAAACAATGGTAATTGATCGAGTCAATTCTTTTACTCGTTATAGCTTATCGATGTTGCATCAATGTTGTAATGTATTACAAATTCTGTTCTGCTGAAAACTTTAGGTGATATGACCTATTACTTATTTGGTTACTTTTTTCTGCCTAATAAGGATAGGAAAGGTTTAGCAGGGAAGAGGGTATTAGGAAGATGATGGAAGACATGATCGTGGAAGTAGGATAGAGGTGGATTGAATTCAAACAGATGATAATAATAATAATTTGTAATCCGTAATCACTGTGTCATTTTTAAGCATATTTCGCAACACAAATTCTTAGAGAAGGGGCATACAGCAGAATGGAAGAAACAAAAACAGGAACGTTAATATACCAAGAGAGACTGGCTATGAATGGCCTTCGCATGCAAATGGCTAGTACTAATGTAAATTAAATCCAATAATCTGTAACAAGATGAACATAAAGGCATGGGCTAATACTAATGTAAATTAGATCTAATAATCTGTATCAACGTGAGTATTAAAGCACAGGGGTATTGATTCCTGCTATAATCTATTGCATCATCTAAGGTCATTATAATTAGGACGCTGCATTGAAAACCTCCTTGAAAAAAGCACTGAGAAAAATAGCTTTAAACTTTCCATTCCTACATGCTACTCTATACTCTCTCCGCATCTCTCTGCGCATCAACTTACCAAGGCTAATCTTCTCTCAAGCCTTCAGAAAAATAATTATTGAACTTGCTATCATATCTATTTCGATATTAATTGGATGTGGGAATACATTTTATGAATTATAAATTACATGTTCCCTGTGCTACCCAGAACTAGATGCGCTTTTTGCTTCAATGGCAAGAGCTTGAGTCTGATGGTCCTCTTATCTCTCACTCTATCTCTCTCATCAGCAAACCTCAGCCAATCATCCGACCAGGAAGAAAAAAACTCATCTATTGCGTTGGTCGCTGTTGGGACTTATGTATCGAATACTACCTCATTTTCTTTTCGAAATTAGGTTTCTATCTTCCACGTACTACCCATTACGCTTCTGTGAATTTACAGCAAAGGAAATGAAAGCACCGGTAAACATCAGACAAGGGTTTGTTTTTTTGATGATGATAGAATACATGCACAGCAACCGAGGGGAACGAAAAGTTTGATGAGATTAGATTAATCCCTAAAAGACGTCCTGCTCATATATTTAGTTCGTAGTTCCCATTATCAAATGTGCCATTAATTCGTTATTATGTTTTTGCTCCTTGGCTTCGATCAGAGCTTCAGTGCTTATATCTCTCATCTCCTGTAGTTCAATTAAATCACCTTAGTATGTGTTTGTGGATTGAATAGGACAAGTTTAGTTTAATGTAGTAGAGAGGATTACTTCATAGAAAGTGTTATTTCAAAGAGTTGAGTTTATAAAACAAAATGTTGCCAAAATATATAATGACTAATAATTGTAACCATATTGCACATCACTTTATTTACCTTTTACCTCCATAACCTTTTACGTTCTGCACAGTCTATACGATTTTTTCCAGTTGTTACGGAAAACAGTGCTGAAATTTTAGCTGTCATCAAATCCTATCCTGTTTATTATGACACTTTTATGTGTCCTAAAAAAATATCTCAAGGGGTTACAATATGTTTGAGCTGATAAACTTCGTAGTATAGAAATTTGCTAGCAAGAAGAAACCCTGAAACTACACTGTATCCTGGTAATATACGCATCACAGTCGTAATGCAACATTTTTTTAATGGTCTTCTTAAGGAAAACAGAACCGAAAAATGTCAAAATATGATTTAAAAGAGATGACTCGTCATGCATTTCAAATTATCTATGGTGGAAAAGTTTAGGTACGGCTGGAACATTCCGTAATGTACCTGTGAAGTTCATCCAGGACGTGACATCAAAATTAACACGGTAGAGCTGTTTGTTTTTGAAAAGAATAGTAAAAAGTGTCCTCTGTACAGTATAAATGAGATGTATACACTTTTATTTTAACTCCTGTCTTGAGATAAGAGTCCGCCTCCTTTTTTTACTCCTTACCCTCATTATGTATTTTATGTAAAATGATTTTGGTGCATCATACGATACGACCATAGTCTGGATGACTGCAAGAAAAAAATAGATCAAAACACACGATGATCAAACAATGTAAGCTGTAACGATGATGAGAATATCTGGCAGAAGACTTCTTAAAGAAATCATATGAGCACAATTTTTTTTTATCACCAATGCACGCTCGTTTCATTCTAGCGGGTGTTTTTCAATTAGTTTTCCAAAAATTTTACAAAAAGGTTATCATTTTCAATCGTCTTATTAGAGTGCGTTACTTTTTACTGTTTAGTCAGAGGATATTGATCAGTGAATTGTTCTGAGATGCGAATTACTTGAATAACTTTGTATCTTTGGTCCTGCATATATATTTGCACTCTCAGCTATGACATAGCGATTAATTGAACGAAAAACGACAACGATGTTTTGGTCAAACGAGAATCGTCAACAAATGTATGAAAGAAAGTAGTGATTATTAAACTGAACATATAAATAAAGAACATATAAATGGTGAACTAGTGTTTAATGACTTAATGAGATCTTAGCAAGGAAAGCCTGTATAGGCTGGCATTTACACATTTATAGTCATATAGGCATATTCACGCCAAATAGAAGGAGAAATATGTTGATTGACACAATATTGTGAAGATTGTTCATTGGGATTTGAATATAAGAATGGAAAGTCGAAGCGGACGAAGTAAGACGATGTTGGTTAGTGAGTTGATGTTAGATGCGGATGGAGCTTGGATGATTTTTGTACTATGTTGGTTTTCTTGCACACTTTGCACAGACATAGCGATTCATCGATGTAGGCGTCGGATGCAAAACGACAACCATGTTTACCTCAAACCTGGTAAGTTTAAAATTAATAGCGTTAGCTTCCCTGGTATGTTGGTACGAGAAACCAGTGGATCGGGCACCACCGCCAGACTAATATCGTTATTGGCTGCATGGTGTACTGTTGATGTTCGGTTTGCTGCAGGACGACACCAAAATATCTAAGAGCCTAAAGGAAGCAGTCTCATTTAAAATGCTCAATTATCTGCGTCACCTGTTTGCCCTTATATTGTCGGAGAAAATGTCCCAGAATCCTCTCTTATTGTAGGACGCAAACGTGAACCACGTTTGTGAAGACTTTCACGGGCAAAATCAGGACCAATACTTCTTTGAAGTCTCCGAGTAGAAACGGCTGGTGCGAGCTGTCAAGCTCCTTAAAGCGCTGCGACCCATTGATCAGTACCTATGTGCGCCGCAGAAGACGCAGAAGATGTTTCAGAGTATCCGAGTTTGCGAGCCGCTGTTAACCAGACCTGCTAAAATCTGCCTTATCCACTGATGAAATATATTCACTATATTTACTAGGTTACACCGTACTCTAGTTTAAATTTCCATTTACACGTTGACAACACTGTTAACAAGGCATACAAGATGCTAGGTTTAATCTTTCGACAATTCCGTGAATGTAATGATGTCTTATGTCTTAAGTCGTTGTTTACTGGTCTTATGTGCTCGTGCGTGGAGTATTGCTCAATTCTTTGGTTTCCGAATTGCACTACGATGATTAACACAATAGAGGCAATAAAACGGAAGTTTACAAGACTTGCCTTAAAAGGCGACCAATTCGGAGGACTTAGAACCATACCAAATTATCGCTCGCGTTGCTTTCTGCTTGGCCTATAGACGCTCAAATACCGTTTTAAGGTAAAACAGTGTGTATTTGTTGCTAAAATATTCGTCTAAAACGAATTAGACCTTGTTTATTCGAGAATAGCAACATCTACGTGTCATCGAGACCTCTTCGCTCTCATAACTTGGTTGTTGGTGAGAGCAGACATACCTTATATGGATACAATGAGCCGTTACTAGCTATGTCAAGGCAATTCAATACACGGTCCTATCACTTTGATTTAATTCAAAGTCCAACACATTTAAAGAGAATATTTTACTAATTTACAATTTTGGCGACACCAGATTAAGGCAGATGTTAGGGGAATAAGTTAGGGTTTAGGTGTTAAATAATTAATAATAATTAATTAATAAATTAAATCATTAATTAATAAATAAATTAATAACCTATCCGAGTAGTCAAGGGATCAACCACCCCCCCCCCCCCCCCCCCGGCAGCAAAGCCAAGTGTAAACAAAGCCAAGTGTAATACCCCCCCCCCTCCCCCTCGCTCTACACCAACAGGGGGCCTCAACTTCTTTTACCGCTTAGGGCCCCCGATACCCTAAATCCGCCACTGTCACTGGGAGCACTCTTATGCTATCGATGTGATGAACAAAATATTAGCAAACGTGAACCGAATGAACAACGAACGGTGTACGATGTAGTTACTGCAGCAATGGATAGCTACGCTTTGACAGAACAATCTATCCCTGATGAATCTGGTGGCACCGAGAAGCCGTTTCTGCTCAAAGCTATTCTTGCGTACACGCGACGGCAATCAAAAATTGCAATCGCAGGGGCTTCGAGTAGAATTACTGCTCTGCTGCTGACCGAGGACGTACGCTACACTCTAAATTCAAACTATCGCTCAGCCTGGACGCTAACAGTTCCTGTAAAATCCGTGTATAGTCAGCACAGCTGAATTTATGCCACATGCTTCACTGATTGTTTGGTTGTGTCATTTGAAAGTAGAGCAGGTTATCACTCCCCCTTGACAAGGATGGAACACATACCCTGAGATCAGTGGGCACCACCACGAATCGTATGGAACGAGACATCCATGCTCTTAAAGCTCGCGCCCTCGATCACGCCTTGCAGCTCTTACGGGAAATCGCCAAACGTTCGGTGATAAATAAGGTGGTGCTACTATGTGGCGACTTCCGACAGATACCAACGTCTAGGTTCTGCAGCAGTGCATCCGACAGAGGAAAAAATGCGTGTGCAGACAGTCCAGACTGTTCAAGATGCTGAACGGCGGAAAGAGTTTGCAGAATTGTTGCTCCTCATCGACGATGGATAAATTATTTATTCCAAGAGGTACACCATCCACAATTGAAATAATAAAACTTTAAATAATAGAAAATTAAGAAATCATAATTGTATATACTGCAATGTATGTTGAAAATACTATAAGCATACAAAACAAATATTTTACAAAGAATCAAAAAACAAAAAGGTTGAATGAAGTGCAATTATTATATACCCCCAATAAACGTTGCGTAGCCCTGTAACCGTGCCATTTTAACTAGTACAAAACAAAATGATCAAAATAATACCCGCTTTGGCTCTTAAACTTGATCACAGTATGCTGTGGTTTACATTTACGCAGGCACCTTGAAGAGTAACATTAAAATTGTTGCAGCATAAAGAATGCATATATAACTGTTGTGATTTTCAAGGAATCCTTTCTGAAGTTTTGCTTCAGGTCGATAATATGGTTTTATTCATTCTTTCACACACACACACACACACACACACACACACACACACACACACACACACACACACACACACACACACACACACACACACACACACACACACACACACACACACACACAACACTAGTTTGAGGTAGGAAAGTAGGTATAGGTGAAGCTGATCGTAAGGTAGTTTAGTTGATTAAGTTAGGATAAATTTGAAAAATTGATTAGATTTGCTGCATTGTACCGCTGGGTGTGGGAGGTAAGGCAAAATTTGTTTTCACATGCGATACATCACAGAAAGTTTTGATGCGACGTTCGTACAAGGAAGGAATTGGCCAGTATATCTAACATTTGGATTTTCCACTGCCCCAGGAGACATTCAAATTCAATGATGACAGATAGTAATTCCAATATCGTTCGTCAGGGCCTCTCTGAGTGAGGGTGGTGAGGTGACGAAGGAAACCATGATTCAATTTAGCCACTTCAATAAACTGTGTATCTTCTTCAAAGGAACAGTTTTGTCGGATGAATAGAAATAACATGTTTCATAAGACATTGAAGAAGAGTTCTCGCACACAGGATTCATGCACCCTTTGAAAATAGCACCTATTCATTATCCCTGGGTAAACCTATTTTAGTTGATGTACACGTACCCAAATGAAAGTTTAGTAGCCGTTAGTAGTTTTGTGCCCCGCACAGTTACTGTGCTTGGCGCTCTTTTTGTGCTCCACACACTTTGTTTGGTCTGCACAGCTATTGTGCTTCACACAGTTATTGTGTGCGCACAATTGCACTGCGCTCTGACACTAATCGAACAATACAACACATTTGTTTGGAATTTGATCGGTTCAAGGTAAATCCAGTTTACGCCAAACTTAACGCCTCGTGTGAGGTCCGTATGATGTCTGGTTCGATTGATGCGAAAGCGCGGTGTTACTGTGCGGTCGCACAGAAGCTGTGTGCGCGCACAAAAACTGTGCGGGAACACAGCTACTGTGCGATCACACAATGAGTAGACTAGACTAGACTAGTAGACAGTAGACTGTGCGTGGTACCACAGCTCCACACAGTGAAAAGTGCTACTAAACCCATCACTAGCCATGAGTGTCGTATCTCATGCTACCATTTGCCAAATAGCAAAGAATTTGATTTGTCAAAACATCTGTCATTAATCTACCGATTGAAAGAGGCTCTATAAAAATAAAGAAAAACAAAATCTGTAACTTCACATCCCTGCACAAGTTTTTGCTTTCGACCTATACCCTTCTAAATGGCTAATTTCTATGACATAAAATGCTGTTATACACCGCGTTTAGGTTGAACCTGATGGATAAGTGACTTGATATTTTGTATTCATTGAAATTCACTGTCCTTCATCTGATGCTCCGTACTATGAAAAGTTTCTGGCTAGTGTGCGCGAAATCTTTCGGAGGATATTTTATTTTTTACAGGGTGTTCGAGGATTATATAGACATGTTCAGCAAGTTGTAGTTTTGTTTAGTTATTGAATAGGCTCTTTCAGCGAGTATAGTACTGTTTGGAAGTACGTTGACAAGTTCATCGATTCTGTAGTGCTAATGGTTTCCTTTCACCGATGCTGGATTGCATTTCGATTTTGTTGACAAATCTCGAACGGGCCTTTCACTCCTATGCAGGACTGCACCTGGAAAAAGCTCCATGTCAGGAATCTTAGTTAAAATATAAGGAAAAAGTAACACTAACTGCTGTTCCTCTTACTTCATTTCACGAACGTAAATTAATATACATACACAGATAACTAGTAAAAAAAAAATGATTATTCGTATGGTAAACTTGAACTGCTTCAATAAATTGAAATGCTTTTCGCTCGTCACAAAAATACGCACTCAACTCAGTGTGAATAATAATGGTCAGCAGACGAGGAAATGCATTTAAATCAATATTTTAAAATGTCATACAGTCCCAATAGTTAAGATATCGAATTTGCTTTGTTTTGGTGTAAAAAAACCCAAAATATAGATAAGATTCGTATTGGCTGGTATTATTGAATCCGTTCGTAGCGGGAACGTACGTGAGCGCCTCACATGAAATTCTAGGGATGGCAACACATTTCTTGAACCCGCTCCTACAACGCCGCGGTGAATAACTGTAGCAACCATCTAGTACGTTAGGAAAATAAGTGTCGGGACGTACGCCGCCGCTACGAACGGATTCAATAATATCAGCCATTAATTTGAATAAAGTGAAAAAAATGTACGGTCACTTTAACTCAGGATTTACATCGACCTAAAGAGAAAATTGGAAGATTGCATGCCTCCAAAATCGCTTACGCACGAATTAATATATTACGTGCAATGCACTGATGGACACACATGCTTAAAATACGATGGCCAGTATGCAGCCAGTTGTACAGGTTATTGCAGCTCGAAGCACGTCACATTGGCACCTCATCGATAGTGCAAGAAACACCCATTTGCTCTATTTGATTACTCTTGCTCGAATGCACTTCGGTTACAGCGTACGCACAGCATACATACCGCTCAAGGTTTAACTAATTTGCGTCAGGCATACAGTAAGGGTCGGACAAATGATGGCAAGCACTTTAGTTGAGCGAGTTTGTTTCGCTAGCGTAAACAAGCATATACAACCTAAACTATATTATTCTTTGACTAAAACGACTTGATTCGAGATTTGTACGTTGCTTATTGCCTATAATCCCGCACAATGTCAGGATTAGGTCAAACACAATAATCACACAATCATTTCGTTGAGCAATAGGGGATAGCATGATGTTTGTGGCTCTTTACATATGTAGACCTGTCACGTTGCTGCAGATGTGATGTTTATGTTCATGTTCGCTAAATACCCTTCATATATGTTGTTACGACTGATAACAATTTGTTGAGTAGGTGTGAGACTTTTGTAGAACTGGGTTATTTGGACTTTATTTTGCGACACAGTTTAAAAATCAGTCTGTCTTCTATCGCTTGACTTTTACTTCTCACTTTCTTGATGGCGCCTATTCTCGATCAGCTGGTTATTTTTATCACACTTAACCCTGTTTCGCGACCGCTGCCGAACTTAGCCCTAATTGGCCCTATTTTTGATAAGCTAGCTGTTTCGCCGTTGGGGATGTCTTTTTTTCGATCGTAAGCGAATCGTAAGCCAATGGATCACTTAACGATCGTAAGCCAATGGAACGCTCTCATCGCTCTCTTATTTTGTACTGTGTTCTTCGCAGAAAACTAATGCAAAATGCCACAAAATTTTGAATGAAATTTGTAATGAATTGAAATTATAAATTCTACGCTATATTCATGTAATGTAATGGATAACGATTTATTGTAATAAAAACATACATCAAAATCATATTTCTTCGCTAGAAAGTATGATTTCCTTGTTTAATTTTTGTGTTTTACTATCGCATTCAGTGCATGTGAAGTTTGTGATCAAATAATTGATGCACATGAACAACGAAAGGGCGTAGTACAGTCGTCAACCCACACGACCTAACAACATTCCTGTAATCGGTTCAAGCCTCGTTTGGACCCTGTAGTAAGGACTGACTGAGATATATAATACTACAATATGTGAAATACAATATATGTAACTGAAATTATAGAGACACATTCAAGATAGTATTTTTTTTCACTTTTATAGACCTAGAAGCTTTGATACTAATTGATATATGAAATATACCATGCGCCTCCACGGGGCGCCTCCATAAACTGTTTTAACACTTCAAGCGCCGAGTGAAATGAAAACGTACAACGGTTTGGCTCAGTTTTGTATCTGACGCTCAGAGATTCTCTTCAGAACGAATGAGAGAGGAAACAAAGAACGAGAACGACATGCGTTACACCGTTTATCGCAATGAAACAAAAGAGTGATAACTGTCGCATGAGAAATTGTCGCTCTCATTGCGATCTTGTACGTGCCCACCCGAATAACTGTGACAACAGGCCGTGTAGTCAAAGTGTTAAAGTTGCTGAATATAATCAAAATCCTATGAAATAATTAAAATATAAAAGAGTAAGAACTTTTGACCAGATTTTGGACAAGAATGAACCATACACCATACATAACATAATTAATTGTAATTATATACATACATAATTGTTATTATATGCTGACGATCTAAAAATGTTCCTGCCTGTTAAATATTCTGACGACTGTGAAATGTTACAAGACTCGTTAAACTATTTTTCTGCATGGTGTTTTAATAATGAAATGTTACTTAATGTTAGCAAATGTAGTTGTATAACATTCTCAAAGAAAAAAAATCCTATTATTTATAACTACAAAATCAATGAAGACAGCGTTCCACGTTTTTCTCAGGTTCGGGACTTAGGAGTTATTTTAGACAGTAAGCTTAGTTTATCCAGCCATTATCAAACTATCGTCACTAAAGCTCTTAAACTGTTAGGATTTGTCTTACGTGTCCCGGCCGACTTTAAAGATCCTTTCAGTTTAAAAACATTATACTGTTCTTTAGTCCGTCCCATCCTGGAATTTGCCAGTGTAGTTTGGTGTCCCCATCAAATCACATACATAGATAAAATTGAAAAAAAAATCAGAAAAAAATCACACGTGTTATATTTCACCGTCTTCCCTGGTCAAACCAAATTCCACGTCCTTCGTATAATATTCGATGTTTACTATTTGGCTTAGAGACTTTACAGCATAGGAGAACTACGGCTCAGATAACTTTTATGCATAAATTATTAATTGGAGATTTTGATGCATCTGACATTTTAAATTTTGTTTGCTTTTCTACTCCCTCTAGAGGTCTTAGAAGTAGAGAGCTACTAAGAAGCCCTTTTAGATCGACTGGTTTTGGTGCCAATGATCCACTGCTCAAAATGATTGATGTGTATAATAAGTTAGGGTTATCAGCAGATTTCAATCAATCCGTCAGTCAGCTGCGTCAGCATATTCAAGTTAGTTCAAGGGCCATACTTTAAACTTGTACTCTGTAAGCATTAAGTTATTTAGGCATACTGCCTGATAACTTTGATTGAAATAAATAAATAAATAAATAACACATATGTCTTTTCACAACAAAATTAGTTGAGTTTGCCCAAAAGTTTATTCTTTTCGCTTTATCCGTACCGTCCTTCAGTAAAAATGACCATCAATTTGTATGCCTTGTACAAACAATCAAGGAATGCTGTAAAGGTCATCATGACCACGTACGTCGTTACGTCAAATTAGACAAGTTTTGTTGGTTCCAGTTTCAACTATTGTTTTGAATAAGATACGCAAAGTTTTTATATTATTTTTTGCACCTTTTCTGCAGACACCTGGGATACTTTATTGAGACATTAACATAAATTTGCCTCATAACAAGCAACCGGTATTTTCAGATACCGGTAACCTTTGTGCTAGCGTAAAGTATCGGAATATCGAAAACGATACTTGTGAAATAATTCAAGCGTATTTACAGCGCAAAATAATCCCCAAGATTTTCTCACTTATCATTTTTCTGTCAAAACATTTGGCCCGATTGAACATTAGCGAGAAGATTCATCCCATATTCTGGCAGAGGCATGGTATAGGTATGTAGGATCTTGTGTCTGTGAAACACATTGTAACTATAAAATTTATCGTTCCCTATGGGTTAGCAATTCACCTTAACGAATTTCGCAAGCATACACCACGACGGATGCTGGTACGTTTATTGTTTTTGCTTGTTCATGTATATATTTTTATGGTTCATGTCTTCAGATTTAACGATTTAAACATGTTTGATTTTGCTAATATCCCGACAGATGCTGTTCAATGTATCTTTAGTAGGTTTGTTTAGATACCATGAAGTGATCACTGTACAAAATATTCTTGAAGTACACGTTTGCTACACAAGAATGACTCACTCGATCATATAACCTTTGTGATTTCGTACATTCTTCTCAGGTGTGATATTTGTCCTCGTTAATGTTTTTATATGTGTTAGTCAATGAACGATGGAACATTGGACTTGTTTAGTCAGCACAACGTGCTAAATCGTGATTGATATTTAAAAATTCAGACTGAAAAATAAAGTTGCAACTGTGACCATAACCCCCTTGACAAAGTTTTATATTTATAGTTTTGTCACAATGTCAGTAAACATGAACAATCAAAAATCTAAATAAGCCAAACCATAATTTTTATTATGATTAAGGTGATAGCAATAAAAAAAAGTTTTCTCGTGGGCTATTGTTATGTTTTAACCACGCAACGCTTATTTCTAGTAATCCTATTCAAAGAGCTTGCTCTCCTATTATAGAACATCTCACCAGTACCCTAAATGTCATGTTAATATGAATATAAGCTGTTTAAGCATACTGGAATGGGGGAAAAAATTCTCTGCGAACTTTATTCTTTGTTTTCACGAGTACGAGTTTTCACGAGTTTTCGGTCGACCCAAAAGAACCTGAAGCATACGTAGACACACATGCATAAATTGAACCGTTCAGCTTGGACAATAAGCATCGATACATTCCTTGTCACGCATTCTAATATAATTCAACACTCTTCTCCCGCACGACATTTCGGAGTATTTGGAATTAAATTGTGATAATATCAATTATGTATCAAAGAAGCGATGTACAGATAAGTAGATAGGGGTTTCCCCTGAGACAACGCACAAGCTCTGAGCAAATACTGTGGTAAGAATGCTGATGTGGCGAATATTTGGCCTAAAGGCAAGTGGATGGTTGTGTTTGCCTGATTTACTAAAAGAAAACGAAAGCATTCCAACCTACGCGTAGACTTTACTTTACTTACTTTTTTGTATGGTTTGTACTTTACTTGTTTTTTTTTTATTTCTACTTCCTAAATCAATTACTAAAATTTAGATTCTTAGCTTGATAACAATTTAGTATTTTGTCCTTTTAATTGTTGTTATAAAGTTGTGAAAACCCCAAGTAATTTCCGACTACAGATAATCTGTCAAGGGGTAGCATCATCAAATTTGAAATCAAGTAACGTAACGATCTACGCAGCCGACTTAAGTGCCACGCAGTCTTTTTACTAGTCAGCAAGTTAAGATATGTATACCTTATTGACATTTTCCTTTTCTGAAATGAGACAAACACATACACAGCTATTAGTCTGTCTGCTTTTTCATGAGGAAACAACGAATATACAATACAAAACACCCGCATAGAACTGTGCAGTTTCAATAGCTTTACCAAATATGGGTTGGACCACCACAACAAGGAGAATAAGCTTTAAGTGCTCTTATCGATGCGGAATGGGTAAACATTGCTTCACCCTTAATATTTCTCGACAACCCTAAGCAGTTCCGTGTATCAACTGTACCATATTCTTGATACTCCGACGAGCTGGTTGTATGTGTTCCCTGCCAACAGCTCAGCTCTCACCTCTACCCGATGGATACTAATCTAAATGAAACTCAAAAAGCTAGCGCGAGGAGGGAAACGGTTGTTGGATGCTAGTCACGTGTGACATTTCTATTAGCTTATTCGATACAACAATACCGACTTAGGAAAGCAATTTCATTACACATGTAACACTTTCCATTCATTCGTCGGATCATGTGCTTGTGTGTAGTTGTTTGAGACGCATTACAATAAATGCTCGCGCTTAGCACCTGGAAGCTATTGACACATTTGTAGATGGTTGCGTAGGTGCGTAGGAACGTGGTAGACCAAATTCAGCCCAACCTTCCAAATGCTCAGTGATTTCCCAAAGTCCAAGGACCGCGTTTGTGATCACTTTCACACGGGACCGAGCAATATTGCTGCTGTCAGTAACATTACTTCAACTTCTGCAGCACTTGCCAGCAACCTATAAATCTGCTGAATCATTTTCAATTTACATTTATAACATGTTCAAATGTTACACTAAACTTATTTTAATTGTAATTTTCTATCTTCTATACTAAGAGCAGGATTGTTATTGTTGTTGTTGTTGTTGTATACAGCATTTGTACATTTGGTGTAAGGTGCCGGGCTGTTTACACATGAAAATCGGATAATGTGAGGATACAATTATTCCAAGTGAAAAAGCAAAGATAGAATATTTTAGATTTTTGGGGATAGCTAAGTCTTGGCCAGCTAGTTATTCATAAAATTACATCGTAACTAGCTGTTTGAAGTGATCTGCTGTAGCGGTAGCTGTTTTGAAGTGATCGTATAGTTTGTTTCTGTTCGATATGTTGTTAAACTTAACCGCATTAATTGTTTTGTTCATGAACTTAAATTCAAAACTTTACTCAATTTTGAGCAAAAATGCATCAGAACATTAACTTTTCCATCATGATTATGACCCAATGATGAGGGGTAAAGTGACATATCTTCGCACTTATAATAGGAATTAACCATTCAATCACGTTGTAGGAGGATACACAAGCTTTCACATCTTGCATAATACTTTCCCGGATAATCCTCTGTAAGAAAAACAACCAGTCGCTAACACAGTCCGCGATTAGAATCAAGAAATTGAGCAATCAAAACAATAAAAACCAAACTCATACCTTGTTCAACCTTGTTCTACCATTGTTTACCATATATCCTCTCTCTTTCTTCATCACTGTTGAAAACTTTGCCTTGGTACGGCCATAGCGTTTCCTCACAATGGATTTGTTTTCTTTCGTTATTCATGCCGCACTGCCGGAAGCTCACAGTCCCACAAAACTTTGTCGCTGTTTTTCGCTTGTCACCCATTTCGCACGGTTGGGGTATAGTTTGTTGTTCTGGCTTCAAAAAGATTCATTGGATTACATTATTCTGCCATTCGTGAGCAACACCGTAGGATACACTGGGAAGAATTCAAAGGTACTGTTGCATATCTGATGTTGAATAATGTATTAAACAATTTTGGTTAAAAAAACGTGCTCGGTTGCTCTTAGGCGCTTCACGTGGAAGAGACGATTTAGGTAAGGCTTTATAATACAAAAATTGATTGTTAAATTTTTGTTCTGATTTTGTTATGTTTTAAATAATGTTTAAAATAGCTGCTAAAATATGATTCACTTTCGTTACTTGATACTACACGTGAAAAAGTCCGCGAACGGATCCTCAACGCTATGCAACAGCGCAGCGGTATAAAGTCTCAAAGTTTCTTATGTTTGGTAATAACGATCGTCCGTCTTGTTTTTTTTGTTAAATTGCTTTAAATTAAAGGTTAGCTATACAAGCGATCAAATATAAAATATGTGTAAAAATCAGCTCTCGTTAAATCTATTCTTCCGTAGTTTTGAATACCTGGTGATAAAGTAGTAGTACTTCTTCTTCTTCTTTTTGGCACAACAACCGCTGTCGGTCAAGGCCTGCCTGTACCCACTAGTGAAGGCTTGGGGCTTGGCATTCAGTGACTTATTGTTACCACAGCAAGATAGTCAGTCCTACGTATGGGGGCACGGTCTATTCGGGACTTGAACCCATGACGGGCAGGTTGTTACGTCGTAGTTACTGGGAATTATTATTTCAAACAAAAATGATTGTTAAAATTACAAACATCGTGTTAAAATATAAATTTTATTTCAGGGCTACTAAGTATCACGTATCAGTATCAGTATCACTACTGGGAGAACACCAACTAATAAATTCAAAACTATTGCTATAATAAGCGCTTTCCTAAACAATCAATCCAGATATTCAAACAACAAGACTGCACAGACAAGGACCGACAGTGGATTTGGAGCAGGTTATAAAGCTTTTTTTTTTAATTTTACAGTTTATTCATGTGCTGACTGGTATGTATGAAGAAGAGACGAAATCACTAGTTCTTATATACATTGTTTCTGCTATCTAACGTAAGTTTTCAACGGGGTGTTAAACAATAAAACGAATAAAATGATTTTTCATGTAAAGTACTATTCATTAGTTTGCCATACTTTTCTAACAACTGGAGTAATAGAACCATTTGAGACAGTGGCCAACCACATATACATTCATCCCGGAAACACATCCCATGCCTGTAATCAACCATGTTGGTTGTTCTGTTGATTGTGAGTTTTGCTGTTGAAATATGCAAAACGAGCTCTACCAGCAAACACACTGTTCAGAGCTCATTCAAAACTGAGTGAGCTGAGACGAATGCCAAATGGTGGATGAAAGAAATAACTAATAGCTTTTTATATCATATCAAAACCGTTCATATAATCAATTAACCGTTTTGCTCTTATAACTAAACAACTACTGCTATACGAAGGAACCAACATTGTTGTGCTCCTTCTTCTCCACATTGACACATACAAAAATGTTGTAATAATAATGAGGACTAGGATTTGAAAACGTGGTACAGTCGTCAACTCGTACAACTTAACAACATGCCCGTCATGGATTCAAGCCCCGAAAAGACCATACCCCATACGTAGGACTGACTATCCTACTATGTGTAATTAGTAAGTCACTGAAAGCCAAACCAAGTAGTTTCACAGGCAGGCCTCGACTGACAACGGTTGTTGTGCCAAAGAAGAAGAAGAAGAATTATGTAGTACTGAGCATTTCGACCGATCTTTAGATCATGTATTGTAAAAAAAATTCTATTGATGACGATTTTTCTTACTAAAATATTTACCTGAAGCTATTACTTTCGCTTTTTTTGAAAGCAGGTATTGTAGCATCATATTACTGCCAGAAAGTTTCTTGACAGCAGTTTTTCGTTTCTCATCTCGAACAAGCATATAATTTCTTTAACGATTAGTCATCATGTAGGATTTCATACAATGACACATCCTTTTATCCGTGGCATTCGCTTATGTTTTTGCAGTTTTGATTTCGAAACACTATTTGTAAAATATCAGCAAGCTATCAACTATGTAAAACATTATGGTTACATAATTAATGCGAAATCAAAAGACACAAGACAGTAGATAAAATGAACGAACCTTTTCTTTATAAAATATCATTTCAATGAATCTTATAGCACAAGCCTATCTCAATCGACAGCTCCATAAAAGGAATGGAGATTGGTACAAAGAAACGCAAATTGAAGCAAGAACCGTGTAAGTATAATTTTATTTTGTTACGATCACACTCAACATTAATGACACCCAACATCAATATTGATGGTTGCAGTTGAGCCATCGTTTCTGTACAGTGAACCTCGGCTTAACAAGTTAAATACTTTCTAGTGACTCATTCGTTATGAAAAAAGCTTTTTCCATATATTTTGAAATGTTTTATTAAGATACGATTGTACGACACTTCTCGAACTGTTTCATCTGGGGAATTAATTGTAAACTTTTACCTATATAAACTATGAGCGTTTTCAAAACTCTTCTTCTTTTTGACGCAACGTCCTACGCAGACATGCCGGCATGGCCTATACAAGGCCTTCGAGACTTAATTCATTGCCACGCATCCGGATAAGTCAATCCTTGCAACGAGGGAACGGCCCATTTCAGGCTTGAACCCATGACGAGCATGTTATTGAGTCGTTCGAGTTGACGCCTAACCACGGTACTGCCTCCAAGGGAGCGTTTTCAAACCCGTTTACCGATCAAGCAACAAGGTCTCAGTATCGTAAACCAGCTGTGTCAAACTCATTTCATCGGAGGGCCGCAAGTACAAATTTTCAGTGATTCGCGGGTCGCAAAGTTGAGGATAAAAAATATTCCCTAATATTCATATAAAATACTGTTCAAGATCATTATTATTAAACAAATTGACTTTTTGTACTCCTCGCTTCAAATCTGGAATCGTTAGTTATAAACAAATTTGCGATATTATTTTTCTAGGTGCTTTTCGATGTGAAAAAATGTGTAATGTACTTTAAAAGTCACATATAATTGTTTTTATTCTTATTATTAAAATAGGATATTTTTCATTAATATCGTTCTCACTCGGCAGTTCTACTAGAAAATATCTGTCAAACACACTTTTTCACTGAGGTAGGGTAAGTCTAGCAGCGTGTAGCGAGTCTTATTCAAGCAAGCCGAGCTTTTCATCGCTGGATGAATAACGAAAATATTTGACCGCAATTTTTCGACAGATCAAGAGCTTGGTATATTCATTTCTTTTAGCAAGAACCCGTTTTTTATGAATAATTTTATTAAATTACGATGATTTTATCAGCCGCAGATTCGTGGTACGTGATCCCAAAAAGATCGGTAAATAATTTTTTTGACACTTGAAGGGAAATGATTTGCGAATTACAATATGGAGTGTGTGAGCTGATTTATTAACAAGCCATGTATTACAGGACTACGGCATTTCGTTTATTTTGATGCTTAATCTAAATCCTTTTATCAAAAACAAAAAAACAGAAGTGGCTCCAATCGATCATCAAAGATGTAACATACTAAGGTCAGAGTCGTGCAGATCTGATCGGAGCAATTCGGAGCCGACTAAAGCCTTTACTCGGCAGTCAGAGGCATTGAGATCGATAGGACCGACCGGAGCCATTTCTGACTGCAGACTAGCCGCTCCGTGCGACAACCGATGACTCCAACGGTTCCGAATGACTCTAGACCAGCGGTCGGCAAAGTCCGGCCCGCCACAACGTTCAATCTGGCCCGCGAATTTGTTTTCTAATTATGAAAGATGGGAAGAAGATATCCGCACATTTATTAATGATCATCTTTGAGGAGTATCTCATTTCATACCGTCAAACTCTTCCAACTTCGATTATCATAATATGGATAAAAGGAATCATCATTATGGTCGAATTCGTGGTTACATTTCTACTATATAATATTAACATTGCAGGCACATCCCTGGTGATAGCAAATAAATAAATAAGAAACGAAAAGGAATTTTCGCATTCTTCATCTTTGGCTAACAATCAGTTGGAGTAAGAAAAAACTTTCCACGATTGAAAACAAACTATTGCTTTTTTACGAGAACAACGATATAATCTATTTGTGACTGAGCTGATATCAATTATTCTGACTCAGAATTACTTATTCGTGGAGCATTATGATAATTAGCGAATGTACTTTTTCGGAGGTCATCAATAAGATATATTACTCTTGCTTTTTTGTTTTGACTGATCACACTTTTGCGCACTCTATTACTGATACTTAACTGATGAATCTTTGCAATTTGATTCAAAATTGTAAATATCAAGTTTCAACTTTATTTTGATGTTATAATTAAAGAAAAAACAACAATATCATCAATCGATATCATTTTTTTTCTTCTAAAATATTTGATGGAATAACGCAAGTGTAAAACAAACTTCATTTTTCTGGCCCGCGGCTTATGCTCATTTACTAAATTTGGCCCTTGGCATCAAACGTTTGCCGACCGCTGCTTACCGAGTGGAACTGTTGGTTGGATTTTGCCGGAATCGGAGCCGGAATAGCTAAGATCGGAAATGGTTTTGAGCCGTGGAGCGATTCCGACAATCAATCACTAGTTGTTGCGAAGTTTTCAAATGTGTGTATCTAGTTATTTTCATGCCTTTTTGTTTCTAGACAGTTGACGCAAATCTGTTTTTTCGTATAGAATGTGTAATCGAGTCTGCACAAAATAATGCTAATATTCAGAATTTAATATAAACATAATACGACTGAGATTCAATTTAATGTATCTTAGGGTCTCGGTTGATTTGTACGAACGTGTAGAATAAGTTTTTTCGATGTTATGGGTACATAAATGTTAGTTTCGAAAAATATAACGACAAAATGATTGTTCTTCTCTGGAAAATTTAATACACCTCGACAAATAGTAATAACAGATTTTTGGTTTGCAGTGATTTGGTTTTGGTTTCAGTACTTCTCAAAATATTCCGCGGACCGCCAGTTTGACATACCTGTCGTAAACAAAAGCTAGCGGACGGACGACACAAGGGCTCCTTTTACGTACTGACACGCATTTTACCGTACTACATAGGCAATCGCTTTCATAGGGAGCTTATTGCGTAGTGAACCGCATTATCAAGCATAGACATAAAATCACAATGGTTACGGTCGAAACAACATTGCGTTAGTTAACTCGAGTGGATCGTTTTATTAAATTTTGACTAACGTATTCAACCGACGTGTGAAGCGCAGATAGTGGAACCATTTTGCGATGACACCAATAAATAGCCACATGAGGTCAAGCTTTTCAATTGTTATAATACTACAACACTTCGCATAGCGTCCTACGCCAACATGACGGCTAATAAGGGCTTTACTCCGGCTTTACAGTACCACGCAGCCGGATAGTCTGTCCTTGCTACGGGGTACGTTTCATTCTATGATTTAAACCACGGCGGGCATGTTGTTTCGTCGTACGAACCGACGACTGCAACACGGGACAACTCATTCTACCTAGATGCATAAACTTACATTTCATTTAAGATCATTTTGCCCCATTGTGCGACCATTTTACCCCAAAACATACATTTATACGACTTTTGATGTTAAATCTTAGTTAATTTATTTAATACCTTTTGATTGTCAAAACAACTTATTTTTTTCATGTATAAATGTTGAATCACAGATAGCTACCAAAGCATCAGCGTTAAGTGGTTCATCGAATGGGATACAGAACAAACAGTGTCGTTTTGCCCCGCCGTCCTATATTATGTGTTCTCTGCCGTCTCACTAGTGGTTACAGCATACTAAACACAGCGTCTTTGGAACATTTCAAATATTCCAACGTAGCCACATGCTGAGCCAAAGCATTGTTTCATTGTAATAGGTTAACTGTTTATGTATTAGCGTTAAACTACATTCAAACATTGTAACAGGGTTCTGAAACATGCTCTTTATATGCAGATAATGATAACTTTGCCTTAATGACGTTACTTTCACAATAGATAGTTTTATCTTAAGTTAGTGGACAAATATTTCCAGCTGGTTGAGAAAAACCGTATCAATACTGATAAGTAAAAACAAGAGACGTTCTCTATAGCAAATATGTGAAAGAGGAATCTACTTAAGTATTAAAAATAACCCCATTTCAGGAAAATCTATTCTTGCGGCAACATAGCGACAGTCTGGTGTTTATTGTTTTACCAAAATGCCTATAATAACACAGCATATAATGCTCACATTTTCTTTCATTCGACGAGAATTTATTGTATATGCTAGGAATTCAATATCACCGTGCATTTCACAGGATTTCAGCATATGTCGGTTACGCGCAATAATGGAAGCAATCAAATGAGCGAGTCAATTGAGTAAATCAAACCAGAGTCTATCGCTGTCTGATACACGATATGCTTCTTCTTCGTCTCTCCATCAGTAAATTAATACCGATAGGCCTCCAGGGAGCATAAAACTCGTAAAGTCTGAGTGAAACTCCAAACACAACGTAGACACAATCTAATGCTCATTACCTTAGGTGTGATAACTTCTATGCTTGTAAACCACACAGCTTGGTAATACAAGGAGCAACTTAGTGATGGTGTTTTATTCTGCTCTGCGTGGGGTATAATTTGATTCACAATGTAAATGTATTTTTCCTAAATTTTAAATCTAAATTAGTTTGATTACACAAAACATCGTTACTATTTTTGGGTAATCAAAAATTATCCATTGCTCAAAAATCATAAGCTTACGATGAAGATTGTAACAAGCTATCTAGAAAAATTAATCCATCCGATAGCACCACTCTTAATTGAATCATTTTGCTCAAAGCTCAAATTTAAATTCAGTTCAGTTAAAAATCGATACTATCGAGTCCTTTCGACAGTACAGTTTGCTCACCTGCCGACCAGATGTGTACCGGATGTCAAATTTGTTTTCGCACTTCCGGTACAGCGAATGCGAGACCAACGTGTGTCGAATTAAAATTTAATGACTTTATTTCACGTTTTCAATGCTAATGCCGATGCGCGTAATGCCGGTTGTATGTGTGAAAATGCTTTTCCTATGTCCCAAAACCAGTGGCAATGCACCTTTGGGGCACATTTGCACGGGAGCATCGTTGCACAGCCAGCACACCGGATCCGAACGGCACGAGGACCGCCTGAATACCTGCAAAAGGTGGAGGGAAATATTTACATTCCTTTTCATTATGTGCCAACAAGGGAGCATATTTATTCCTTGCTCAGTCCAGAATCGCAAATCAGCCGTTGGTTACTTACCAGCACTATGGTTTAACTGAATCTGGTGCCATTCGAACGCCGAACACGCACCCTCCAAAGGATAATCAAGTGATAAAAGTGGATAAAATAATTGGATAATCAATTATTGATAATTTCATGAAATCACATTTTATAAAATCTGCTGACCCATCTGGTGGTGTGTGTGTGGATAAAACTGTGTGGTGGAAATCCTTCCGGTTTCAGGATTATGGACCCGAGAATTGCTCCCTTGGGAATCGCCGATTGTGGAACATTATGTTTTAACCACTAACATAAATTGTAGTGCGTTTCTTTTAGCGTGGTGTTCGCGTAAAGGCAAAAGAATAAAAGATCCCTTTCCACCTTCCAAGCATTGTAAATACCGATTACACTGCTGATAGACAATCAACGACGAAACGTGCGGTCGTGTATCATTTTTCAATCCTGTGTTTCTATCATTTTACTGTACAAAAAATATAATATATTAATATGATTTGGATTATTTTCGATTCTTCTTCTCCTTCTTCTTCTTCTTCTTCTTCTTCTTCTTCTTCTTCTT
>NW_024427705.1:0-80506 GCF_017562075.2 Anopheles merus | reverse complement strand
TATTTTCTAGGACCACGCACAACATGTTGATACGGGTCCTAAAAAGGTTGGAGAACACTGATCTAGGGGAATCGCTCAACCGCTCGGATTTTTTTTTTTCAAAACTGCCTGCATTGGAGTATGGAGCGCTGTGTAAGTTATATTCCCCTCATTTTTGTATTTTAATCTGCGTTAAAGTCGTCAGAGATTCGTCAACATGTCTTCTGTCGGACAGTACTTGACATCTTACACTCCAGACCTGACCAAATCTTGAACAAATTGTGATCAGCTTCAGCAGCCACAACAACTGCTTGCTTGCTTCTGCGAGCGCCACACATTCCGCTCGGGGCGGCTAGGATACGTAACACAGTTCTGTTTCCTGGCATTACAAGTGATTGTTCCTCTGCTAAGCTTGATAAAATCCGGAATTTGACATTCTGTCCGACCGAACGCCAGCTCAGTAGACGACGGCGAAACCTTCGATATACCCACTCCTCCTAGCTTCAGCTTCAACACTGCGGTATCTTTAAAGTAGCGCAACGCTCGTTTGGCTTTAGTCCAATTAATCTGCGTTGGTCTGGACTCAAAACCTCTGGGAGTTAATGAAATGACCTTTCTCGGAAGTTAATGATTGAGTATTAACTGCGAATGGCTTATTCCTGTACTTGGATGAATTGGTTTCCAGTACGCTAATAATATTGTATGAAACTTTTGTTGAAATTCCTATTGGTGGCATGGCATTTCTTTTTTGTTATTTGCAAATTTCATTCTGTCTTTCCATTCGTTCGCGTGAAAATACGGTCCAGTGTTATGAGTTATTCTATAAGATGAGAAAAATGACTGAAATTTTTCAGACATGTATTGAGTTTCTATATCAGTTGCTAGGATTGTTCGAATGCTAACGTACCAAAATGTCTCGCAATTACCACTTTTTCTCGTATTTTTTAAAAAATTATTTTTCGTCGTTATCAATATTTTACCAACAACACTAAGATTCAATCTGGGATTTCATGCTTGACTCATGTATCTACATTTAGCTCAACAAGTAGCCAATTTCACTGTAAGATTCAGTTTCTTATTCGTTGCCTCTAATTATGATCAAAAAGTTATTGATTCATAGTGAAATTTAATCCGCGATTTCTGATTGAAATGTATGTTCTCCCTTCTTTAGGAGCAAGTTCTTCTGTTCTAATTTCTAGTTCCTTCACTTTTTAGGGTGTTTTTTGTTGCATCAAATTATGTTTTACTAGCCTTAGCAATTTCGAGTGAAGCAATGTTTTTTCATCGCAGGAATTGCAAAGAAACTTACAGCTAAATCATCTTGTTCTTGGTATTGATCTTCATTCATTTCGCAATTTTCACGAGATTGCTAAGTCTCAACTAGTGGCGAAAGAATCAAAAGCTTTTACTTTCTGATACTTTCTGCTGTACAGCATACAGCATTTTCAATTGATATACACGAAACACCCTTCACAGGACCTTTCGTTCTTGTGCTGCACTTATGCGAAACAAAAGTGCAAGACTTTTCCTCATTTCTGTCGATAGTTTTCATTGCTAGAAGTTAGTTTATTTTCAAGTGATGACCTGTAATAAGACCAAACGTGAAATTGAATTCAAACAAAGTTGTTTTTGAGGTACACGCAAAAAAAAACCTTACTGTAGAGATGTATTTTCGGTAACCGCCTTTGAAAACGGTTCTGAAACTTTATTAATGAAAATTAACAAATGCTCTATTTTCACTCGCTTCAATCCACTCACTTTTCTCGTCCTTTATAACTATTTCTTCACTTAGATCCTTCTGCTTTCTATCTCACTCGTATTCGGTGTCGCTTGTCTGCTGGTCGTTTCTGTTCTGACCCTTTTACCGTTTCCCTGACGTTCGGCAGATTTAGCCTAATCGCCTAATAAAGCCACCTTTTCCAAAACTGTTCGGTAATATACCTTACTAGCTTCCTGCTTCTGATCGCTGCCTTGTGATATGGTTGGTGCTGATGCTGTTGTTGGTTTTTTTGCCGGCTTTTCGCGAATAAGTTGAGAACCGTTGGTCCTAGCTAAAAGTTTTGTATCGGGAGTAGGAAGGGTTCTCCAGAATACAACTTCTTCCCTCATAACTTCATCCCCTCCGACCTGCCACCTCTGAGTTATGGGCGAAAAACACGGATGAAAATCTTTTGAGACGCGAATTCAAATGCCGATCTTATTGAAGTTTTCGATGGCTTTTTCCATCCCGGTTCTGAACGTTTATTAATGAATCACATACCAAAATTTGGTTCATTTTCCGAGGGCAGTTTTCAAATGACAGCCATGTGCGTCCTGTTGAAGGACTTGATCCCCGATTTTGAGCAAATTCGTCATTTCCGCTCTCTTTGGCCGTTAATACCGTCCAAACGGTACCCGTGAGAGCATTGCTAATGGTGCATTTTTGTAAAGCAAGTCAAGCGCTATCGACATTTGTATTCGTGTATGCTTCTGAGTGGAAAACATCCCCACAATATACATTTGAAGTTGATGCTATCCGGCTATCTCGAAAACTAAGCGTTTTATAGGCAGTTGTATATTGAATTTTTTTCCATTACACTGCTACACGTGTATTGTTACATGTTTTCAATCTTACACTAAAATACAATAAATAGACATTTATTTCCCTTCAACCCAATCGATAGCGTCAAGTGTATTTCAGTTTAATAAACGCTTGGCGTCCTTCTGACCGTCCTCTTTGGTTAGGCCGCTGGTGAGTCTGACAACACCAGAGGCCAACATCCAGTGGCGCCACGAGGAGGCAGAGGATCGGATTTGGCCACCGTCCATGCATCGGGCTGTTCCTTCACGGCGCCTATTACTGGGGTGACTTACGTCACTTTACGAAAGCTAGAATGAAGAGAGAGAAGAAAAGAAATTAGGTGCTGGTTTAGCAACCAAAACGGTTCCAATCAAAATGAAAATCGTGCTGCATGGAATGTTTGAGCAATCCTCTGCACAGCTCGCTGGGCGTAGTTTTCAACTTCAGACGCAGTGCCTCGTCCGGATCAATTCGCTCCTCAGTACCATACCACGGTAGGCCACCGCGGAGCAAAAACACCAGCATGTAGGTGAGTGACAAAATGTCATCTCGCCTGCACGATGTATACAACAGATGAGCGAACACTGGTGCAAATTCATTCGTTCTGGCGAACGGGAAAACGCATCCTGCGCTATGTATTCCCCCGTGCGTGGGTGCCGATACGGCTCGGCAAAACCGAAATCGATCAAGTGCAGCTTCTTGCGGATCGTTCCGCGACCGCGCAGGACATTGTCCGGCTTCAGGTCGCAGTGAACGTACCCCAGCTCGTCGTGGAACGTTTCCGGCCTGGCGAGCAGTTGCAGCGCTAGCTGCGAAACCGTCTTCAGACCGAAGCGTCCTCCGCACAAGTCCAATAACTCCTGCTGTGATGGCCCCAGGCGCTTCAAAACCAGCACGTCTCGTTTGCGATACGTACCGGCGTCGATGAGTCTGGGCGATCCACGGGCCTTCGGGAGCCGCGCATAAATCCGACGCTCTGTGGCGAGCAGGAACTGCTCCACCTCGTCGTTGGCCATTTTATTCGTTGGCGTTTTATGACCACCGCTTGTTTGGAGCGAGCATGGCTGCCCACCAACACCGTACCGCAGCCACCAGCATCGAATTCGCCCTGAATCCGGATTCTTCACCATCACGGTCTCTGGCGAACTGGACTTGGACGCATGTCCTTCCCTAATCGACATCTTCAATTCGTTTGGCCACCTGCGAAATGTAAACAGGAACAAAAGCGGAATCAATTTCTCGCAAAAACACACAAAAAAACACCGTTAAATGTGGGAGCGAGAAAAAGCACGCCACCTTTCGTTTAAACGTAGTGAGGATATAACTGGATGCATCCTGGGTTGTAAGTACTTTTTACCCTAAGTTTGTTTTAAGTTCAACCATTCATTTTGCCAGGTCTGATTGATGGTATTATCTGCCCAACTTACCATGTTCTCGATAAAGCGTTTTCTTGACTGTTGTTCCGTTTGCGTCCATCATTTACTGCCGTGTCTGCGTCTTCTTTCCCTTTTATTTCTCAAAGGCTTGGAATTCAACGTAGGTTGTTCTTGTAGAGAATGGAAGCTTTTTCAGGATCTGAAAACACGGGTCTTTAGTATTTTCTCGCTCCAGCGCTGCCAATTTGCTGTTGCTTTAATTATGACAAACGCTTCTGCTCAAAATATGCTGCTGTAATTGTTGGAAGCTACTGGTTTTAACGAGTGAAAAATACCGACTGATTTATTCTCTAAATTAACTAAAGCCTACTACACTCCGTTCAAGCTAGCGAGGTTGCTATGATCACAACACTCCTCCTCAATCTCGGCTGGCTCTAAACCAAGTCGTAGGCGCATCTGCTCCATCTTACTCCACTATCATTTGTTCGCTGGGACAATAGTGAATGTCCATTACACCATTTTTCACTGACTCCTTAACAAAATAGTATCTGGTGTCGATGTGGTTCGTCCTGTTACTACCACTGACTGATTTCAGCATTGCTATGCAACTCTGATTGTCTTTATGCACTATTATCGGAGTCGGAACTGGATCATCGATGTCTATTGGCAGTAGTGCAAACAAACAGCGTATTGTATGGTTAGGAACAGAATGAATTTATTTCAGATAGAAAGTTATAACCACAGTGAATCATAGGTTACTATGATTAAAGTTATTCGTTATACAAAATATCGGCATACTATAAACTCATAACAATGTCCTTCAAAAGTTTCATTAATCACATCAACTCGCGGCTGGCTTCAGAGAGTGCCACGTACTCCGCTTCGGTTGACGAAAGTGTGACGCATGGTTGTTTTCGAGCTGCCCAACTGATTGGTCCTCCGAGATGAAACACGAAACCGATATTCGACTTTCGGTCCGTCTTATCACCAACCCAATCAGCATCAATGTACACTTCTAGTGGTCCTTGTGAACCTATTCGCAAATTCCACTCCGCAGTTGACTGAAGATAACGTAGCGTTCTTTTTGCTTCGGTCCAGTCTGCTTCCGTTGGAAAACTCACCTTGCGTCCTAAGATCGAAGCGCTGATGACTATGTCCGGTCTGGTATTCACCGCGACGTACAGACGTCTGCTACCGATGGTATGTAACCCAGTAGCTTCAAGACTTCGGTGATTTTCGTATTCCACATCCTTCCATCTTGCTTTAGACCGTAAAGACTTTTTCTGATTTTCAATACGTCATTTTTAACTCCGTTATGAAAAACTATCGGCTGCTTCATGAAAACGGTTTCCTCTAGTTCTCCATGGAGGTACGCCGTCTTCACGTCTATATGCTTCGCCAGCATTCCTCGTCGAGCGGCGATACTCAATAAAGTCCGAAACGTGGTTTGTTTAACGACTGGCGCAAAAACTTCATGATAATCAATCCCATATTTTTTATTGAATCCTTGCGGTACCAGTCGGGCCTTGTAGCGGATCAGGTTCCCGTTTTCAACCATTTTTTTTTTTTTTCGTAAAAATCCATTTGTTGCCGATAACCTTTTTTGGCGGCAAACAAACTACCTCCCATGTGCAATTTTCCTCATGCGTCTGCAGCTCTTCTTTCATAGCTGCCATCCACTTGTCACGTTCGGGGCTAGCTATTGCTTCTTTGTACGTGCATGGTCCTTCATCGAATTGATTTGCGATGCGTACGGTGTCCTGGTATCGCTCTGGAAGAATACTCTTTGTGGTACGCTCCAATCGTCGAACTGCTGGAACAGAAGCTTCCTCGAAGACGGAATGCTCCTCCTGAACGCCAGATGATTTCAGCTCCTTCTGCGTTCCAGTTGCCTCAAGCTCCAAGATATTTTCAGGACGGATGGTATTGAATTCGACATCGCTCTGGAACTCATCGTTAGATGTTGCTAATTGAAATCATCAAAATTTAAATCGCTGCATTCATCATTATCATGGTCATCATCATTCTCGGAGAACGCAGTAGTTGGAGTCTCGTCATTGCCTATTTCTGGTGCTACAATAACGGGATCATCATCAGCTTTATTAATCGCCGGAGAAGAAAATGGGAAGAAAACGATACTTCCCTGCCAAGGTTTGGTTTCACAAACCTCCCGATGTGTCAGAAAACGACAATCTCTGCTCGTGGTTATCTTGTACGTTTCAGGATCGATGAAACGATAGGCCTTGTGGTGCGAAGAATAGCCCACAAACAATATCTTCTTCGATTTTGCATCCATTTTCGATCGCTTGTTAGATGGAATCCACACGTATGCCCGCGAACCGAACATTTTGAGGTGACTGAGATCAGGCTTCTCTCCAGTCCAGAGCTCAAACGGTGTTTTTGATATGGGTTTCGTCGGTAATCGGTTCTGTAGATATGTGGCCGTGTTCACAGCTTCTGCCCAATACATGTGCAGCAGATGTGCGTCCAGAATCATACAGTGAGCCATTTCCACTAGTGAACGATTCTTTCGCTCCGCTACTCCGTTTTGTTGCGGCGTGTAAGCAGTGGTGAATTGTTGAGTGATGCTCTCTTGACGACAGTATGGGAGCGATTGAAAGACGATGTACACCGTTCTAAGAGTGAACTAAGACTAACTACATTTATTCGATATTCAGTGTAACCACGGTTGCTGTAACCAATGGCTACTTGATTACAACTAAGATATTGCTATAAGCAATCCACCACAATAGAAACGGTCCAGAGCTTCATTCTTATGTTCACCACCTTGATCTGATCGAATCACCTTGGTGCTCTTGCGATCTGATTATTTACAAATCGAACATATTCTGCTATTCGCTCTGTAACCTCCGATTTTTCCTTTAGAAAATAGACTATTGTGTAGCGGGAGAAATCGTCTATCATCGTAAGAAAATAACGACACCTTCCTGGCGATGGTGTTCGCATTGATCCAAACACGTCCGTGTGGATAATTTCTAAAAGCTGCTTGGATCTAATTTTCGATTTCCTTGGAAACGGTAGCCGTGCCATTTTACCCTCTAGCAACACTCACACGTTACGACATTTTTGCAATCTTCGATACAGATCTTTGTTCCCCAGGCCCCGAATTGCTTCCGGCTTTCGATGCCCAAGAATGCGATGCCAAGTGTGTAAACAATTAGATGTATGGTCACTCACCTTACGTGCAGAATGTGTTGTGCGCAACCTCTACATCCCATCGGACATAATTTTATCAGCGATCACCTTTCTGTCCTTTTGGATGTGGCACCCATCCTGATGAAATATGAACTTGACTCCCTTGGCTGTCAGATTCCTCACCGATATAAGGTTGGATTCGAATTGCGGAACATAGAGTACATCTGTGAGGAGAACAGTGCTGTGTTCACCCTCACGAGTCATCCACGCCATTCTGCACCAACCATTCCTTCTGTGGTAATCTACTTGCCGTCTGCTAAGGAAACCTTTTGCTTCACTGTGTGGTCCAACGAAACAAAGTAGTCTGGTTTGATGCACATGTGTGATGTTGCACCGGAGTCTATGATCCACACATCACGTCCACAGAATATTTGTGAAGCCGCGAATGTGAATTATGATGCTTCTGATTCCTGACATGCCGTTTTCGCCTTCGGATAGCTGCTTGTGACCTGGTTTTTGGCAAAAGTTGCACAACAAGGTTTCTTGTGCTTTTCACTACCAGCCTTAAATACGGAAGTCAACGTTACCTTCTCATACTGGTTTCGAAGGGCCTCCCAAGTCTGCTTCGCCGTTTTCGAGTCCTTGATTAGGTTCAACTGACTGTGCTCCAAAAGAAGCCCAATCGTCGCACGAGCTTTCTGGTCTCTGGTTTTCCAAGCTGTGGTGTCTGTTGCAGCACTTGATCCGGGAGCAGCAGCAGTCGATTCGGGGGCAGCAACTGTGTTTGTTCCAATCACGTATTGCTACAAGTCTTCTCGCATCAGCAGAAACTCGACCTTGGTTTTCCACGTTCCGTAATTGCTTCCATTTAGCTTGGCAATTCCTAATCACTCCATCTAGAAACAATCTCAATTTGTTCTGATTAAAAAGATTTTCTGATCGAACGCTAAGCACCTGGGCCTGTTGGAAGCTGCTGGTTTCAACGAGTGGAAAATACCGACTGATTTATTCTCTAAATTAACGTAAGCCTACTACACATCGTTCAAGCTAGGGAGGTTGCTATGATCACAACAGTAATCCGGTAGTTTAATTTAACATGTGTCATTTAATGATATAATTCCACAACCTGCACAATTTCCGGCGACGGATCTATCGGTGTAGATATGATGGCGACTGTGGTATCTATTATTTAGCATTTCCTTAAATATTTTGCTAGCTAATGCCGGTCTGAAATCCCTTTGGATTTTATTTTCAACTCTGGGGATGTTTTGATCCCATAGCCTTTCTCCATTTCGTGATTGTTCTGCAATTTGTAGTAACCGTGCTCAAGTCAGTTTCATGAATGCATTTTTGGCTCTTTCAATGAAGGCTTCAGCTTTTATATCTTCCTCCAAAAGACGGCCAGCAGCTGTAACCAATCTGTGTGTGATGATATGTGAGAAACGAAGCTGGTCGCTTTCACAGATCAGTGATGGAATAGGACTGGTTATAAAGACCCTGATAGAATGCCCCAGAGCAGTATGGTAAAGAGGAGCCAGAGACTTTCGAATTTATGTTGGTTAATGATAGTGTCCATTCTTCTCTTCCATATAGGAAGCTTTTAGAATCCAGGTAAAACATCTCGATTAGCACAATGTTTTCCGTATCCTAACATTTTTAAGAGGTGCAATCGATTTTCAGTAGTTTGTTTGGTGTCGACATCTTCGACATCAAGATTTGGTGCACAATGAGCAACTAATGATAATTTTGAGTCGAAATGATTCCTATTCAGGCTTTTCCTACATTTGGTATGGCAGTTTTATTGTATTTGATTGGGGATAGTCTTTTTGGGTGACGTTCATGGCAAATATGAAATATTTTACATTTGCCTGGCGATATATCATGTCCCGTTTTAGTTGTCCATTGTTGTAGTGAATTTGTATTCCGGACTGAAGTTCTTTCCTACATTCGGTTGCAGATTTGGACATGGCTACTAAACCGGGGTAAGGATGCTTGGGGCAAATGACAAGTGCTAGCGGTTCCGTTCGCACGGGAAGTGTATCTTTACTATTGTTTTCGATTAAACCGCCGAACACGTCGAGTTACAGTTGAAATCTCGAACACCGCAATTATCTCAAAAACTAAGCGCCGAAGGAAAAACGTTTACTAAATGTGAAACGTTTCCACTGGCCCGAATTACTTAGAAAGGCATTTTCACCCCTTTCACCCTCTACCGGCTCCACAACAGCGGTGCAAGAGGGGGATGGGGAAAGGATTGTGAATTGAAGGGGGAGTTCGACCCCAAACTCCACTCCTGCATCCTTGCCCTCTATGCACCCTGTATCATACCTGTATCCTGCAGAACTTTTTGCGACAATCGCAAAATTTTTGCGACAATTGCAGAAGTTTTTGCGACAATCGGAGAAGTTTTTGCGATAATTGCAGAACTTTTTGCGACAATCGCAGAAGTTTTTGCGACAATCGCAGAAGTTGTTGCGACAATCGCAGAATTGTTCGCGACAATCGCAGAAGTTTTTGCGTCAATCGCAGAAGTTTTTGCGACGATCGCAGAAGTTTATGCGACAATCACAGAAGTTGTTGCGATAATCGCAGAGCTTTTCGCGGCAATCGCAGAAGTTTATGCGACAATCGCTGAAGTTTTTGCGACAATCGCAGAAGTTTTTGCGTCAATCGCAGAAGTTGTTGCGACAATCGCAGAAGTTTTTGCGACAATCCCAAAAGTTTTTGCGATAATCGCAGAAGTTTTGCGACAATCGCAGAAGTTGTTGCGACAGTCTGAGAAGTTTTCGCGACAATCGCAGATATTCTTGCGACAATCGCAGTAGTGTTCGCGACAATCGCAGAAGTGTTCGCGACAATCACAGAAGTGTTCGCGACAATCGTACACACTTAAAAATATTTCACGACCTCGGTTAAAAAAACTGCCGAAATCCGTCGGCTCTTTCGATTCTTGCTGATATGTCAGTTGAAAAAACCCAGTAGCCGAAAATCAGTCCCATTTAAAACTGAAATATCAGTTAAATAAAAATTTGAATCGAAACTCGGCAACACAAATGCCGAGCACATACGTTAACACTGCTGTCACCGAGATAATCCGTCAAAATAACCGAGAATTCAGCTTTACTAGGGTAACTGTACCAGTTTTCGGCAGGCTAGTGCAGCAGTTTCACAAAATTGCTCACACATCAATATTTTTCATTATTTTTCTTGAAAGTGTTGTTATTCTGGTTGATAAACTATCATAGTATGTTACAATATTTTTTATTTGCCGTTTCAAAGCCTTTTTCATAAATATTCGTGAAAATGCAAACATTGATTTTGCTCCTGTTTTCGGCAGTTTGTTCCTATTTTCGGCAGGCTGTGTTCCTATTTTCGGCAGCGCGAATACGGGTCAGAAAATGTTTGTATCAATGTGAATATGTACAAAAAATGTTTAAAGCAATTTAACACTCTTACTTTTCTAAGATTGGTGTTAAAAAGCACTTTAATTATCAATTTTATGTTGCTTATTTTGGCCCGTTTTGACAGCCATTTTGATGCGACGTTTAAACAGAGCAGCCATTGACAGTTTGATGGTTATAGCGTACGGTGCGAACTGGCAAATATTTATTTTTCTCTTAAGTTAGTGCATTGTTTGTCGTAAAATTGGTGATATTTGGTACAAGAAAGGTCATATTATGTTTCGACATACGCATTGTAGTGTTCTGATCAATTTTAAAAGGAATATTCAGCCAAATTCAAAGTGTGTTATTGTTCCGAGTTTCGGCAGGAGCCCACAACATTGAGCTGTCAAAAATGAACATTTACTGTGTACCTATTTTCGGCAGCATTTAAAGTGAAAAATAACCTGTTTATCGTGATTTTAAAATTCCGAACAAGTTAGAATAATTAAATAAGCATAAAATCTTTAATATATACCACTTTTTCATTGTTTTACTGTTCTGATTCTCTTAATCACAAAACCTGCCGAACGATTGGCTGACAGCAAAGCTGCCGAAAAAAGCACAATTTATTTGATATTTTGGAAAATACGTAATGAAATGGTGTGAAACTTCGTATGTGAATATCAAATAAGTACACTTTCACAACAAAATTGTATTTTGTGAATTTTTTTACCGCATTTGTGCAGAATTTCACGTTTTTAGTTACCCTGCCGAAAATAGGTACACTGCCGAAAACTGGTAGAGTTACCCTACTTGGATTAGCCGAGGCTGGGTATTCTATCTGTCATTCGCCATTCTGCTAATCTCGTGCTAATGAAACGAAAACCTTTCGGAGTGATGTTGTGATGTAAAATAAAAAATGTAAAAAAAAATGAAAATGAGTCTCTCAGCGTGAAAAAACGAGAATCAGTAGCGTGCGATCGAGCACAGGTATGAAGCAGGGTTGGGGCTAGGAAACTCCATCAGCGCACGCAACCGGTGCTCTTCAGAGCGTCGCTCGGAGCAGTCCCTATTTAAGGATCAGATGTGGAAGCTAATCCGGTTGGTTCAACCTTTGCCAGACCGTTCAGACTTTCAGGATTCATTTCCGGTCACCTACACGAGGTAAGTATCAACACTCGATCACATGAAATCTAAAAAGGGTTCACTCAGACTTGTTTCACTCTGCCCGCTTTACAGAACCGTGCCTGTACCAGTGCCCGCTCCTTGTCCGGCTCATTTTCCTGTACCGGTACCCACATCCAAACGCTGTGCCCCATCCGGCGGTTGAATCGGCGCCTGTCCCAACGCTTTCCATCACAAAAAAACCCATTTGATACGCAAATAAAATCACTAAAATAAAAATAAAATGTTTTTATATTTAGCCGAAATCTCGATTTGCTCTAACCGAATATCTCGGTTAAACGTAAACGTCAAAACAAAATGACATTAACCGAGATGTCGGCAACAGAAATTTAACCGAGATCTTTGCCGAGATCTCAGTTGTGCAGATCTCGGCAAAAATTAACCGAGATTCGGCAAAATTTCTTAAGAGTGTAGAAGTGTTCGCGACAATCGCAGAAGTGTTCGCGACAAGCGGAGAAGTTTTTGCGACAATCGCAGAAGTTTTTACGACAATCGCAGAAGTTTTTGCGATGATCGCAGAAGTTTTTGCGACAATCGCAGTAGGTGTTGCGACCAGTGTTTGTAAACTGTTGACATTTTTTTTACGTTCGCAGTAGGCTGCTGGTCAAAATCATTCATTTGTGTAGTTACCTTCAGTGTCTTAGCGATGACATGACTGTAAAAAAATGTAGTTTGAATGTCAATTGATTTTTTTTCTTAACGAATTGCTTACATGTGTCTTGCATTATTTTGTAAAGCTATTCTAATGAAAAGAAACATTACCAGTTCCTATTATTTAGGTTGTTACGGAACAACATTATTATTCCTTTTAGGTTGTTTAGGAACAAAATTATAAAATATGATTTACATTTTTTTATTCAGGAATGATGATATACAGTTATTTTATATAATTTTTGTTCTCAAGTTACTGGGCTTTTTTCAACAGAATGTAATCGTAAATCATGGAAGTTGACTTTTTAACAGATTTGTCTGTTAAATTAACATAAAATAGTATATCACCGTCCACACCTGCGCTCCATGGTATGATGCTAAGTCTATGATAGGTAAACAATTGCTAGAATAACCTGGCATTCATAAGCAGATTTTCCTTCTTTTTTTTGCTCTTAGTTAATTCTTGGCAGATTATTCATATTAAGCTACGACCTTTTCGGACAGTTACTCCTGAATAAAAAATCATACAGTTTTATGATAATTTGATGTATTGTAAATAGTTCACAGCCATGATACGGATATATATGTACAATTATATTTAAAGCTATCTTAAACCTAACTTCAAATCTTCCTCGTTCCATTTGTAAAGATTTGGGAGAATCTTTTTAAACAACTTCTTATTTAACTTAATTAGTAAAATGTTCTAGATTTTCATCATTAATCTTGGTCTTTTATCCGAAAGAATTAAACCTAGAGCACTAAAAGCCCGCTCCACTGAAACTTAGTTTGACGGAACAGCCAGAAGCAAAGTACTTCAAATCTTCCTCGTTCCATTTGTAAAGATTTGGGAGAATCTTTTTAAACAACTTCTTATTTAACTTAATTAGTAAAATATGTTCTAGATTTTCATCATTAATCTTGGTTCTTTTATCCGAAAGAATTAAACCTAGAGCACTAAAAGCCCGCTCCACTGAAACTTGGTTTGACGGAACAGCCAGAAGCAAGTAGCTACTTCAAAAAGCTCGGGGTGTGTAGTTTTTCTGGATAGCCAATGACCCCAAACGTCAAACGACGAGTTCTGATGGTTTTCCAAATCCAAAGAATTTAGTTGACGAATGAATCTGTTTCTAGCAGATGATTGTGCATGTGATTCTGGCAGTGAACCTCCATACAAATTAGTGAAAAATATGTCGAAATCGCTCGGACAATTACCCACTGCATCGTTGCCAGAGCAAGACGGTAAAGGAGCTGGCTGGACATTAGCATCTAATGCCCGGATGCGTTCGGAAGTGGTGAGAATAAAACTCTGGAATTGAAAAAATATATTAAAAAATTTAATTACTTAAATGACAAAAAAGTGATACTTACACGAATTTCCTCCTTTTCTTCCGTACTAAAAAATCTGGAATTTAAGTAATTGAATCTAGGATCTATTGACATTGAAGCCTTAAAAACAATGTTTTCCTTTAAGATTTCAAGTCGTTTTTTAAGGGCTTGTGTTAGTGCCTGGGTGAAACGATTCTCTTGAATAGCATTTATCTTAATAACAGTTGTCATCCATGTTAAATAAAATTGATTGAGCGGAGTATGTTTAGCTTGCATTTTGTTGGTAGCTATATATACAGGCTCAAACGCGGCAATATACTCTTTTATAAATTGCCATTGCTCCGTAAGATCTGAAAATATTATGAACTTTTTGAATATCACTGATTTTATTCATATCATATCACTTCATATCACTAAATATTTTTTTACTTTACCTAGTTCTGAATGCTGAAGCCCCAATTCATGAAAAAGTTTTTCATGTTTGTTAAAATAGTTCAGCATTTCAAAAACACCTCCCCATCTTGTTTTACAGCACAGCGGTGGGAGAGACTCTTCATTAAAAACCGACTTTTACGCAATTTTTCCACAATTGTTTGATACAGAAGTACATTTTCGTATTTCAGCATCAAATGGTCTTATAACATCTGTAACCGAGAGTTGCATAGTATGCACCGCACACCTTACTAATGCTATCGTAAGACAAAACTCCTTTTCGACAGTTTCCATCCAGTCGACTTGTTGGATAGGAACCACGAAGGTGTCGTCGTCCTCAGGACGATTATATGATTCTTGAAGCTCAGATCGTAACTGATTTACAGTGGCGATCATATTTGCCCCATTATCACGCGTTATCGTGAAAATTTGAGCCAGGGAAATTTTGTACATTGCGAGGATTTCTAATATTTTTGTTTTGAGATATTTTCCGGTGTCCCTTGTGTTGAGTTAAGTGATAAGAATAGTTCCTAAAATTGAGGAACGGAACGAACCTGCCAATCTGGAGAAAAAGAACGGAGGCAGCTTTTTCGTTACTTTCTTCTAGATTCGCTCGGAAATGATGTTTCCTATCGTTATAGTTGGTCATGTACCCATTTTATACTTAAATAATACCCATTTTTATAGAATAACGTCACAAAAATTTAGTTTTTGTTTTTCATCAAAAAACCATAGCTATGAATGAAAACTGAGCTCGACGGCATCGTCCATCGATAGAGCAACGTCTAATTTACGATCACACCAAATCTTGGCGCTTTCAACACACTTGATCACACACAAATCCACAATTTCAGGCGTATCGAGTACTAATCGAGCAAATATGGTAAAACAATTTCGAGCAAATGTCACTTGGGATGTCATGTTTACGCTTTTTTCAGTTGCTCACTTTATTTATGCATAACTTGAAAGTATTCATTTAATACTGTGTAATATCTTTTACGTGCATAAATCACACAGTTTCAATTCAAGTAAAGTTAAATAATAGTTTATTGAATGTGTAAAATTATTCTTCTGCTAAAAGAAAAACGCTTAACTTAAGTAACACGCTATACAGTGCATTTTATATTAAAAGGTCGAGACATTTTGTTCTTTTTGTTTTGAACTAAAACTGATCATTTTTCTATTTTTATTCTTCTAATTTATGATTTCAATTAGAAATATTTTGCAACGCAAACTACACTTATTGAATTATTATTTCTCAATAGAAGCAACTAACATCGAATCATCGGTCTATAACAACATAGAGTGTTAAGTTGTTTCCGTAGAGTTGACATTATACTGTACGGTGCACTAACGGAGTTTCCAATTGTCCGGTAGTGCACTTTATTGGCTATAAGAATACCCTAAATTTTAGTTGCACAAAGAAGATCACAGGTAAACATTCAAGTGAATTTGCAACGTGCAAGTAGGTAGTGCAAGTGAATACTCAACGAAATAGTTTAGCACCAAACACATAGCAATTCATTGATTACCACAATCCAGTCAAAATAACGCACCAACATCCATATAGCAAAAGAGAAGCAATTCATTCAATGCATTTACCGCTTGCGCTGGATTGTTTCTTTAAATTTTGGCAATTAGCTTCTCACTTCATCCCAAAGCGCTAACATTTTCTGGCTTCATTGCGCTGGTGTTGTACAGTTATCTCTGAGATTGAGAGAATATGTCTTGAGCTTTTGAACATTGACAGAATGTGTGTGTATCCATACTAGAAAGAAGCAAAAGAGAAGAGAACGCCGTTCTATACCTGATCGAAAAGAACGCTGAGAGAAACAGGTTCAGATTTCACCTGCTTCCTTTGTACGTAGCAAATCGGCCCATCGTATGAAAGAGAGCAAATGATCGAGCGTTCCAGACCGGATCGAAAAGAACGCTGAGAGAAACAGGTTCAAAATTATCCTGGATGCTTTGTATACAGCAAATCGACCCATCAAATCAGAGAGCAACTCTCTCCGTCGAGCGTTCTTAGCCGGATCGCAAAGAGCACTGAGAGCGACCAGTCCAGCACAGATCGCCGAGAACGCTGAGAATAACCGGTTCACATCGGATCGATAAGAACGATGATAGCAGTCGGTTCAGTTTGAACCTGGTTGGGTTAAAAATAAGGATCGCGGTCCGGATGCTTGCATGTTGGAACGGATCGCACCTGGCAGGTTCGGAACGCAACGCGCATCACTAGTTGAGTTCGACCATTCCTATCGAAATAATTTTTAAAAAAATATTATTAAGACAAAACCTAGGCAAACTGATTGTATCACATTGAAGAACCAAATTTTTACATGAGTTTCTTCTTCTTCTTCTTCTTTGGCAGAACAACCGCTGTCGGTCAAGGCTGCGAAAGTGAGCTTGGCTTTCAGTGACTTATTGTTACCATAGCAGAATAGTCAGTCCTACGTATGGGGGCACGGTCTATTCGGGACTTGAACCCATGACGGGCATGTTGTTAAGTCGTACGAGTTGACGACTGTATCACCAGACCGGCCCCTACATGAGTTTATCCATTTAAAAAAAGAGTTATAACCTGTTTCAAATAATAAAATAATTAGGGAAATATGTTACCGATGGTATAAATTGCTATGTCCTTTTGTTCCACATCATACAACTGAATATTCACTCCTGAATATTGAATATACAACTGAATATTAAAATATGTCTGCCAAGCCTTGTTGCACTGTATATTTTTGGGAAGACGAGTTTTCCTTTAACAATAGAAGATATTTCCGTTCGAATTTTACGTGCGGCAGCTCCTAAATGGCAAACTAGGTTGGGACGATTTAATTGAATTTTCAGTGCCTCGCAAATGGGTTGCAGAATAATTCCCAAACCTTCCCATTCTACGCACAACATAGGCACGTTATGCACGCATACCATTTTTATCATGCCTTCCAGTAACTTTTGCCTATCTCTAGCAACTGGGACTTTAGTTTTTTTTCGAGGTTTCATCGGAATCAAAGATTCCTCTTGAAGGAGTCCGCGAGATTTCGCCAACGCTGGATGTACTGTTCTAATATGACGAATGAAATTTCCTAGATCATACTTCTCAGCTTTTTAACTCAGCTTTCCGAAGTTATGCAATTTTCCAAAAGAACATCACGTAATTTTCGTTTTTCGCTGAATGTTCTGGGTACATTTGTGTCGGCCATGGTTCTAAATATTGTGGAGATATTCTCAAATTTAACATACACGTTTTTTGTTAACCGCACTTAAAAACTCACTTAGTACGTTATTTTTCACTTATTGACAATATATTGAAAAATGGATGAAGACAACGACAAAATTGGCAACAGTCTTACTCGGGATGACACAGACAAGAAATGACACAAAAGCAATTTGCGTTACATGCTTTTCGGAAGAATGAAATCAAATCTATGACAACTAGATTACAAGTGAATGTCGAATGAATGTTGCCAAAAAATGTCGTCGGATCAAACGACATTTTTGACATGACTGTAGAATGAAAGAGTGAAAACTGAATGTGAAGCTTCAAATCGTGTCAAAGTAGGCAATTTCATGTCAAAGAACGTCACCGCTAACAACACTGGTTGCGACAATCGTCCAAACTTTTTGGGATAATCAAAGAACTTTTTGCGACAATCGCAGAACTTCTTGCGACAATCGCATAATTTTTTGGGATAATTGTAGAGTTCTAGCGACAATCTTAATAAGTTCGGCTCAAATCTCAACAAGTTTTGCGATAATTTTGTAAAAGTTTTGGGATAATCGCAGAACTTCTTGCGATAATCGCAGAACTTTTTTCGACAATTGCAGAACTTTTTGCGACAATCGCAGAACTATTTGCAATAATCGCAGAACTTCTTGAGACAAATACAGGCTACTTTAATTGTTGGGGGGAAATGTTCAAATGATTCGCCAGTCTCGGCGACGTTCATAATCGCGGAGGCCCTAGGAACTTGTACTCTGTCCTCTTTTATACACATTCTTAATATACACTACCGTTCCACTGCTTCTCGTTTTACTGCTTCTGCAGTTTTAGAACAAAATCAGAGGCAACCGCGATTGTCGCGGGTTTGTGATTTTTTCACAGAAAGGCAACGCTCGCGTTTCGTGACATTACGATCGAAGTAAGCCATATATTCGTGCTAAAACAAGGACTCGTGGAACATTTCCAGCCTATCAAGCAGTTGCAGTAGCTGCGAAATAGTCTTCCGGCCGAAGCGTCCTCCGCACAAGTTCTTGAACTCCTGCAGTGATAGCCCCAGGCTCACCAAAAAAACCAGCACGTCGCATTGCAATACATACCGGCGTCAATGAGCCTCGGAGCCAATCCCACGGGCCTTCGGAAGCTGTTCTTTCTCTTTAGCGAACAGGAGCTGTTCCACCTCGTCGTTGGCAAGTTTTATCGCAACATTTGGGTTGGATTTTAGGCTTAATTCATTACCACGCAGCCGGGTATAAATCAAATTCCTTGGCTACGGGGGAGGCATCTATAGGCTTGAACCCATGACGGGCATATTATTGAGTCGTTCGAGCTGACGACTGTATCACGTGACCGCCCCCGTCCGGCCACCTGCGAATTGTAAATATAAACAAGAGCTAATTTACTGTATGCATTATAGTAGCCTAGGTATATAGCCGTTGGTGGGGTGATGCTGATATGTGTAATACGATCGAAACTGCAACTTGACACAATACACAATGCGGCTGGTAACTAGATGGTAACCTGTGGATTAAGGAAAACTCATCCAATTTTCCATTCTCCAGAACCATAACAGCGTGTTGCTATATTTCCAGCTCCGATTTGGGTAATTCATTCAGATGTCATGTCCTGGCCTGTGTGTCCTGTGTGAGTTCTTTGAAGATGCTGTGTCGCGTCGCGTGTGCTTCTTTTTTATCGGTATGCCTGGAAAGTGGTTTTCTGGAACAGTGGTTCAGCGTTCCCTTCATACCTTTACAACCTGTGTGCATTTGTTCACATCGTTTAGATAATATTTTGTTTAATTTCAGTCCGTGGAGATTCGGCTTAGTAAACATAAAGAGCCCACTCACATACTAACACACCCTTGGATTTGGCTACTGTAGCACCAGAACGATGCAATAGTTCGTTGCACTTTATTGAGTGGCGTGAAGTACACTGCTGTACCACATCCACTGTTGCTACGTGTGTACCACTCGATTGATTGAGTCGCAAACGGTACAGATAACGGAGAGATCGATTCCCCGGCATTACTAGCCAGCATCAATTTGTTCACTCCCTGTCGGATTCTTAGATCTTATTTCCTTCTCCGTGTACCGCGTACCCGCAACAACCATAGCCAGGGACACTCTATTATACGTATGTCCCTCGAGTTCAATGAAGTGTTAGATTTGTTCGATTTTAGTATGTCTACTTCCACTTTCAAGGAGAAATTGCGTCTACGTCACATTTAATGTTTGCTTATAACTAGAGGTTTATTTATATGCTCCTTAATTTAATTATAAGGTTGCCGATTAGACATGATGGTCCGTCGGTTATATATACAGGGTGTTCGAGATAAATTTGACACCTGGCCTTTGGGTTTATATCTCAGGGTTGAGTTGACGTATCGAAATGATTGATATGTCATTCGATTGCTAAAAGTTGTGCGAACAAGTGTAAAAAATGTGTAAAAAAAAATATGTGGAACCCGTCCGAATTGTAAAAGCGCGTAACGTGTGTTATGATGGTTCGTGCCGGCCATACGAATGCCGAAATTCGGAAGGCGGCGATGTATTCGCTGAACACCGTAAAAACAATACGGTGGCCAATGGGCGGCCGTACGTTTGGCAGCAGGATTCTGCACCATGCCATACGGCCGTAAAAACACGCCAATGGCTCACTGCCAATTTCGACCGATACACCAGCACCGACGTTTGGCCACCCAGCTCCCCTGACCTTAATCCTATGGATTACTTTGTGTGGGGCACAGTTGAGCGGGACACCAACAGGGCGTCCTGCAATACCAAAGCGGAGCTGGTGGCCAGAATAAAGGCCGTGTTTGCGGCCATCCCAGAGACATGGTTGTCCGGGCTTGCGCGCGGTTCCGGAAGCGGGTGCAGGCGGCCATCGACGCGGAGGGGGGGTACTTCGAATAAAAAATGCGGCAAACATGGTAAGCTAAACTTTGTAGAAATATTTTTTTTTAATATTTCACATAAATTTGATAAAAATTCCTTACCTTTTCCCTCAGAAACTGTCAAATTTATCTCGAACACCCTGTATATACTAGCTGTTTTAGCCGGTTTCACACGGGATAAAATTAATGTCTCGTTTTAATTTAAAATAGAACAATTTGCAATCCAAGGAGTACAAAACAACGATTACAATGATTACTATGATTTTATCCCAAAGCTTCGATTCTTCTTATTGGTCGTAATAACAGTAGGTAATAAAGATCTGCAATCATCCGCCTGGGTACCACTGAGTTTTTGGTTTACCACGGAGTTTATTGGACCCATATATACCATACTTCATATACAGGCCCATCATGATATATGCTATTAATGCGGACTGGAGGCAATTGCGTATCTCTAATATTAGCGTAAGTCAAATTTCGATGTTTTCGGTCAAATTATAGCTCATTTTTGTATCATTCTACTCGAAGGGGTAGGTTTTGGCCATTAAATTAGTTAGTTGATCTGATTTCAACTGAAAAATTTAAATTTTGTGCTATTTTAAATGGTTTTTAAAATTTGACGTAAAGAGAATTTATTTTGAGTTCGACATTTGATGTGTCAAATTAGCATAAGAACTGTCAAATTAAGAAAATCTAAAGACAATCAAATTAAGATAAGATAAAAAGCTATCGCGATTGCGAGGCCTCGTGCGAGCTCACAAACTGCTCGAATTTGCTTGCGGGGTTTTAACACCAGTCTGAACTGCACTTAACACCGAGTGTCAAAGCGCTGTAACAACAACAATACTGCTTTTGGCATGGGATTAGAAAATTGCTAATAAATTAAGTTTAGTGGAACTTCTGAAAATGATGTGAGTCTTAAAACCTATTCTCATACCACCATAAGGTATATGCAAAGTTTCGTTGAAAATAATCCAGCCGATTCGGAGGTTGCTCGCAACAAACACCGTGACACGAGATTTATATATATGTATATATATATATATATATATATATATATATATATATATATATATATATATATATATATATATATATTATATATATATATATATATATATATATAATATATATATATATATATATATATATATAGATGAAATATGAAATCAATAATTTTACAAACTGTCGTTTATTCAAGCAGTTTTAAAATTGGTGTTGTATTTCCGTGTTCTGATTTGCAACTAACCGCGTTTCGCGATGGCGCCCTGTTCCAGATCAGCTGTTTGGCAATGAACTTGATTGACCCTTTTAGTGACCGTCGCCAACCTTTTCTCTAATTGGCCCTAATCTTGGTCATATATCTGTCTCATATTTTTATTCTTATTTGTTGTTGTGCTGTGGCGCCATCTGCTGCGATTCTTTCTACCTATTCGAGCTCATGGGACATGACAGCTCGATGTTTGTAAATATCTGAAAATATCCCAATTCGCCTGTCAAATTACATGTGGCATATATCGTGCCAACACCCACCATAGTGCGTCTTCATATAAATGCGTCGAAGAAGAACCCTAGGTTTAATTTTTAATATTACGAGAGATTTTGACGATCCTATGTGTATTACAGGGGTTTCGAGGATTATATAGACATGTTCAGCGAGTTGTAGATTCGTTCAGGCATATAATAGACTCTTTCAGCGAGATATAGAATTGTTCGGAAGTAGGCGTTGACATGTTCAGCGATTCTGTAGTGTTGTCATTTGTTTGTTTACACCCTGTGCCGCAGCATTCAATTTTTCATTCTTAAATAGCATAAAAGTAGCAAATAATCAATCCCCAAGCTGTTTAATACATAAATTAGTTGAAAAAAGCATATTTTTTCGAAAACCGTTTGTTTACCTCCTGATGAGAATGATGCAAGTTGCAGTCCAAGGGGTACGAAAGTGACAGCTCTACAGTATAACCGAACATGGCAACGCTTACTTCCGAACAATTATATATCTCGCTGAAAGAGTCTATTATATGCCTGAACGAATCTACAACCTGCTGAACATGTCTATATAATCCTCGAAAACCCTGTAAAACGTTATATTGTGCATTAGTCACGCCAATCTCGGAGTATTGTAGTATTGTGCCATGTCCCCACGCGGAGATTTGGAAGAACAGTATCGAGTCTGTGCAAAGAAAAATTACTCCTTACGCACTTCGGCTATTGCCGTGGAGTGATCCTACGAGTCACATTGCTTACTTCTCGTGTTAGAGACACTCGGGATCACGAGGAAAAATGTAAAAACACTGTTTGTCGCTGGAGTGCTCCAAGACAACATTGATGCGCCCACAATTCTCGAAAAACTGAATAATACTGAACGTCCATAGGCATACAACACGACACAGATACTTTTTAAGACAGCTATTTAGGTACACAGGATACGGATTTTATGAACCAATAACGGCAATGTCCTGCATCAAGAACAGCTTCTTCGAATATTTCGACTTCCACGAGACCATCAATGTCTTCAGGGCGCGGCTGCGCTTTATCCAATAGCTACCTCATCAAATATGCTAACAAGATTCCGCCATTCGTGTTTGTATCTAGTTTTAAGAGGGTTTAACCGACGTTTGCTGGACTCAATTTTATACATAATAAATATATAAATACATAAAAAAATCCCAAAACAAATGGATTTGAATTTCTATTTTGAAATTCTATTTAAAATATTTCTAGTTTAGGGTAAGTGTACCAAATATTATTATTAAAATTATTAATATTATTATCATTATTATTATTATTATCATTATTATTTTATTATTATTATTTATTATTATTATTATTATTATTATTATTATTATTATTATTATTATTATTATTATTATTATTATTATTATTATTATTATTATTATTATTATTATTATTATTATTATTCTTTGGCACAACAACCGCTGTCGGTCAAGGCCTGCCTGTACCCATTAGTGAAGTGAGCTTGGCTTTCAGTGACTTATTGTCACCATAGCAGAATAGTCAGTCCTACGTATGGGGGCTCGGTCTATTCGGGGGTTGAACCCATGACGGTCATGTTGTTACGTCGTACGAGTTGACGACTGTACCACCAGACCGGCCCTATTATTATTATTATTATTAAATCTTTATTGAATTTACAGTTACAGTCCTGATGAATTTTATTAAGTGTTTAGGGGCGCCACAAATGTGGTCCCTACTTTTTTAAATAATGAATACACAACACGCTTTGCGATCTACGTTTCACAAAAGTTCGGTTTATTCGTAAATTTTACAAGCACTAATCCGCAGAACGGTGAATTCCGGAGAAACGCGAAATTAGATGTTACTCGATCGAGAGTTACAGGAGAAGAGAGTGTATTGGTTAAGCCGGACGGATATGCGCGTGCTGGCCTTGAAACGTTTAGGACGAGAGAGAACGTGTAGGGAGCAAGCCACCGTTTTTATAGCTGCGGTGAAGCATGCTACCACTGCTTGTCTTGCTCTAGCTTTGTGTGCAGTCCCTGCCTAACTAGCCCGTTAATCATTTTTGGTCAGTAGTTCTAGGTGTGCGCACCAGATGGCGCTCTGGTTGCTACAGGTGTAAACTTAACTTAGGTTACAATCAAAACTCGACTACATCCTGGCGCAAATGTTATCTTTAAACGACTTTAGAGACGCACCAAAATCGAAAAAATTGTAGACTTCGTTGTAAGCCCTGAACATAGATATTATAGGTTCTCCTGAGTGTCTCCATAGTTCGTTCGACGACGAGGGACATTAAGCAGAGGTCGCGGGCGTAGAGGGGCCGTTGGAGCATAGATGTCCAGTCGATGAAGTAGGGATGGACAGTCGATGGTCCCCGTTAGGAGACTTCCAACAAACATTTGCTGCGCTATACGACGCCTGTCACTGAGTTTTTTTTTAACCCAAGAAGCTTTAGGCGTGCTTCAAAGGATGGATATTGACTGCCTGGTTGCCATGGGAGAAGACGCAAAGCATAACGGGTGAGTCTGCATTGTATTGACTCGATGCGGTCAGATAAGCGCTGAAAAGATGGCTTCCAAAAACAACCTGCGCATATTCAATCACTAAACGCACTATACTGCAATACACAGCCTTTACAAACATTGGGTCCCCAAAATCTCTAACCACTCGTTGAACCAATCCTAATCCTATCCTATCCTGGTTGCCACGGTTTATAATTTCCTCTGCATGATGATTAAAGGTCAGTTTCAAATATGAATCCAAGATCCCTAATAAGTTTAACGGTTTAAATACGATTTCCATCAATGTTGTAGCTTTACCGAGAAGGCTCGCAAGCTATAATAAATGATAGGACTCGGCATTTGTCGACACATAACTGCAGATGATTACGTGTGCACCAACGGTGAATGGTTTGTATATGCTGCTGAAGTTCTTCGCGATCAGAGTAGTCTCGTATTGCCATAAATATTTTTAAGTCGTCGGCGAACATCAGGTGTTTATCTGTAGGTAGGATAAACGACACATCCTTAATGAACAACGTAAATAGCAGCGGACCCAGGTTGCTACACTGGGGAACTCCCGATAGCCCAACGAAAGGTTGAGAGAAGTTATGCTCAAACGCCACAGCATAAGTTCGCCCCACTAGGTATGATTGGAGCCAGTCCAGCACGTTTGCTCTGATCTCAAATTTTGCAAGTTTTGCTAATAATATATTATAGTCTATCGTATCAAATGCAGCATTTATGACGGTATAAATAACGTCTGTTTGTAGTCGGCTATCCATATTTCGAAGACATTGGGATGCGAACTCAACAAGATTGGTTACGGTGGATCGCTTCGGAACAAAACCATGCTGCTGCTGGCTTACATAGTGCTGTGACAAAGCGAGTAGGTTAATATGAACTATTTTTTCGAATACTTTTGCACCTGCTATGCGCAGGTGACATGAGATGTGACGCCTCTGTAGTTAGTTGTCCGTGTTTTATCACCTTTCTTAATTATCGGGACAATCCAAGATCGCTTCCAGATAGTTGGGATTGTGCCAAGACGAAGTGAATGGTTGAATTTTTTTTTTTTGAGTATAAGCGCTATGGATTCACAGCATCGACTTAAGATGATAGCAGGAATTCCATCCGGCCCGGCTTAGTGGTATATCTTAAGCTTTCATGACCGCTTCGTCAGATACATGGGGCTGGGAAAAATCGATCACACAATCAAGCGTGTTTAAGAGAGCTGCAGTTATGACTTCTGGATGTATAATCGGAGTCGTATGAGTATCCCTAAACCTATATTCTATTTTTTGGGGGGGGTTGACATTTTTTTTGCGGTACTCATCAACGGGTTCGGGGTTTTGCGGTTCATTATGGCTATAGTATGTCATCAAGATACCGGTTTTACACCTGTAAAAATAGGTATTGGTTAAAATTTTAAATGTATAGGGTAAATGTTCCAGTATTGGGCAGGTTAGTGCAGCAGTTTCACTAAAACTGCTGGTACACCTACAATTTTTATTATTTTGAATGAAAGTTACATTATTTTGAACGATAAACTATCGTATTATGTTGTGATATTTTTTATTTGCTGATTCTAATATATTTTTAAAGATATTCGTGAAAATTTCAACACTGATTTTGTTCCTATTTTCGGCAGTTTGGTCCTATTTTCGGCAGGCTGTGCTCCTATTTTCAGCAACGAGAATACGGGTCAGCAAATGTTTTAATTAATGCCAATAGGCCAAAAATGTTAAAAACAGTTTTACACTCTCACTTTCTTAAGAGTGGTGTTGAAAAGTACTTAAATTATTCATTTTATGTTGCCCATTTTGGGCATTTTGCTGGAAATGTTTACAGTCACTTTAATGTGAGTTGCAAACAAAGTAGGGGAAGGTAGGTAAAGACGGACACGTTAAGGAAAATGGTAAAAATCTAAGGATATATAGGTGCAACGACCCTGAAAATGTGCATACATAATCATACACTCATGCTTTATCAGAAAATGTGTTGAAACTTTTAAGTTTCCATCGATTTTTTTTCGTTTTTTTCATGAATGAAAAACATGATTTTTTTCGTGCAGTTTTAAAATGTTCGGGTAAGACGGACACCTGATACGGGAAAGATGGACACCATGAAGGCTAAGATCAACACCTTTAGAAAACGTTGGAAATTGAGAGTTTTACAGTATTTTATGAAAATTCTACCGCTTTCCACGGCCTGGTACGTTTATAAACCAATTCTTGGCCAATTGCAACGACGATTCATTCAGCTGTGAATTTAGGAATTCTAAGCGGCGCTTGTAATAGAACGTAAAATACAGAATTTAAGGCATCTTTTTTAACATCGGGCACTAACAGTAGACGTTGCACCAGCTTACAGAACAACAATTTAAAACTTCGCTTTAGGAAATTATTCCGCGGAAAGTCCTCGACCACTGCTATTTGAGGGACTTGTTAATAGGTCCAGCAGTTTCTTACATTGAAGATTGAACTTTTTGATATCTGTAAACCCATAGAATCTTTCATCTATTCCTGAACGATTTGATATCAGTACTTTATCTTTTTTTTAATTAAAGTTGTCCAAGTCGTGAGAAAGCATTGGATTTCGTGAAGCGCCTCATCAGCGTCGAACGAGTAGTATCATAACACATGACTGCTATTTTGACCGGTGTTTCATTTCTCGCTTATTTATTACTTTTTTATAGTTGCGTAATGGTTCATATCTTCAAAATACCCTTATTTAAGGTGTTTGAAGAAATACATATATTCATCACCAATTGATATAAGAAGTAAAATAGCTCAACAAATTCGGTGTCCATCTTTCCCTATGACAAAGAGTCCGTCTTTCCTGCTTTGGTGTCAGGATGTTTAAACCAGCAGAAAACAAGATTTTTTAATTCTTTCATTATCGTTCTTTCGCCAGTTTTTTGCTTAACAATCATGACAAATTTTTCATGTAATAAAACTTTCAAAAATATATACAATGCAAGTTACAGAGCTTAACACCCGCAGTAATCAAATTAGATCCACAAAAGTGCGCACGATTAAAAATTTGTTTTGTTCATGAATTTAACCAATTTCGCATATATTACACGAAAAATGTTCTCAAATGTGTTGTTTAACCTTCAGTTTGAATTCAACATTGTTGAATTTCTCAAAAATTACCTTTTTCATGCATTTTTGAGAAGTGACAGTCTTACCCGCAGTGTCCGTCTTTACCTACCCTCCCCTAAGCGTATATGCAGCAAAATCAAAAGTGTGTTATTCTTTCAAGTTTCTGAAGGCACCCACAGCAGTTATCTGTCAAAAATCAACATTTACCGTGTACCTATTTTCGGCAGTAAACGGGCTAGAATAAATTCTACAACCATAGGATCTTTAATAAAAATCATACTTTTATTAGTTTACTGTTCTGGTTCTCTTAATAACGAAACCTGCCGATCTATTGGCTGACAGCAAATCTGCAGAAAAATTGTGAACTCTGCACATTTTGTTTTATATTTTGAAAAATATGCAAAGAAATGATTTGAAACTTCGTATATGAGTAACAAATGACCATATCTCTATTTAAAAAGTATGTATTGGAACAAATTTCAACGCGTTTTTGCGTAATTACACGTTTTTAGTTACCCTGCCGAAAACAGGTACACTGCCGAATACTGGTACAGTTTCCCTGTACTTACTTACTTACTTATCCGGCGCTACAACCGCTTTGCGGTCTTGGCCTGCCTCAGGAGTGTCCGAAACCGCTCACGGTCTCGCGCCTTCATCTGCCAGTCCGTTATCCCGGCCTTAATGGCGGACGCCTCCACGCCATCTTGCCACCTCAATTTGGCCTACCACGCCTCCTCTGTCCTTGTGGACGGCCTAAAAAGACTTTACGGGCAGGGTCGTCCGTTTCCATGCGTATAACATGGCCAGCCCACCAGAGCCTGGCGAGCTTGATACGCTGCACGACAGTGAGGTCGCCGTACATCTCGTATAGCTCGTCATTATAGCGGCTCCTCCATTGTCCTTCCACACATACGGGGCCAAGTATCCTTCTGAGCATCTTCCTCTCGAACGCGGCTAAGAGGGTTTCGTCAGATTTTGACAGTGTCCATGTCTCAGAGGCGTATGTGAATACCGGAACTATATAGGTAGTATATAGTTCCAGCTTCGTCCGTCGCGACAGGTTCTTTGAGGTAAACTGCTTTTTCAGGCTGTAGAATGACCGGTTGGCAGCCAGCATCCTTGCGCGCAACTCAGCTTCCATGCTATTGTCGTTGCTGACCTTTGATCCCAGATAGGTGAATTGTGGGACGACTTCAAAAGTGCGTTCACCTATCTGCACGTCATGCCTACGTAGATTCTGATTATTTGTTGGCGGGCCCGCTGATGTTGCCACCATCAGTTTGGTCTTTGCCTCGTTTATCTGCAATCCGAGCTTCTCTGCCGCCTGCTCGATCCCTTGGTAGGCTTCTGCTACATAGGAGAGCCGCAGACCAATGATGTCTATATCATCAGCGTATGCCAGGATCTGGGTTGACTTATAGAAGATGGTTCCCGTAGTCTCCACCCTCGAGTCACGGATGGCTCTCTCTAGCGCCAGGTTGAATAAGAGACAAGCAAGCCCGTCCCCCTGGCGCAGACCTTTGGTGGTAGCAAAAGGTCCTGAGAGTTTTCCATCCACCCTCACCTGGCATGTGACGTTGGTCATAGTCATATTCTAACTAGCCTTATCAGTTTGGCCGGGATTCCAAAAGTTCCAAACAGTTTCCCTGTATGTTTTCTTAAAGACTGTAATGTGTATAACACCAGAGTATTTTTTTATTTTGACTCAGTGTTTATCAAAATAATAGAAAATTTTGATTAAAAATTGCATCACTAGTTATGGCTATAGTGTTCCTAGCAATTCGCCATAGCTGTACCAATTGTGGCTGTAAGCCAAAACACGTGGATACTTACAGCAAAATTCAATTTGTGACATTGCTTTAACTCGAATCAAGTACTAATGAGTTCACTGCAGATAAATAAGTAAGTGAAAACCATTAAAAAAGTAGAATTAACAGTTTTAAATCTCCGTTTTGTATCACTAGCTGTGTTGATATCCACGCTCATTTAATCGCACAATGGACAAATCCTTCTACAATGTAAGACTCTTATTCTACTGATAGCACACGTATTTGAATTTCATATTGTTGTGTCCGCACAAAACAGACATAAAGACGGTGGTGTACGGCACAAACAGAATATATATTTTATCACTATCTTTGGTATGGGTAATACAATAAACACACGCACGTAATGCGGGGAGAGGACGACTGGTCCTGCTGTTAACAGTGAGCCCTCAGGATGAGGCAGCGGTCTGTCCACAACACATATCTCCTGACAATCCTTCATATTCTTTTTCATCGAAGCTATACGGAAGCCAGCTACCACATCTGAACGTTACTCGTGTTCAGATTGCACTTTTTTTGTACGAAAGTTATTAAAGACTGCGATATTATGATAAAACTTATTCAATTTTATACCACAAGTTAATTTGCCCCGGTTACAGGGTTATGTTATTCAAGATAATTTCTGGGATATATAATAAAGTGCGTGCAATGGATTTCTTAAAAGACAACGCAAATTCCATGTGATTTTTAATTCCAAGTGATGCATTAAGAGAAAATGTTTTATAATTCATACCTATGCTGGGACTAATCCCGAACCCATGTCGAACCTGAAATTTTATAGAACTTATTCTTGTGCTTGAACTGATTCCATTATCGAATAGGTGTTATAATTAGTCATGAACCTGATCCTGGAACTGATCCTAACGTCTTACGGTTTTTACAAAAAGTAAGCAGCAGAAACGAGATTCCTCTAAGTTTCCTGTCCTTTGATCACGCACGCTTCTAAACGAAGTTGGTTCACTTTTTGGCCATGGTGGTTAGAGTTCGACTGATAGAGTTGTCAAATTTTGTCAACTGACTCATAGAATACTACTCTTTGAAAGCATTTGACTTTCGCCGACGCAATACACGCATTACGAGAAAGGTAGGTAAACAAAGATACCTCAAAAACTGTGTATAATATAAATGGAACTTAGTTTTGAAGCTGTTTTCATATGAATAGTAAGAAATACATCTATAATATTGATTTCTTACATAATTTGACCGTAAAAAATGTATAAATTTGAGTGATGAAAATATTCAGCCGTACCGGTGAACTCATCCGTCGAAAAACATTCGTCGATCATGAGTGGACAGGGTTGTACCACTAGATTGAGCCGAACAAAACCTAGGAGCCCTTCACGATTCTAGTCAGTTTTTTGTATATAATTTGACAGTTGGAGGCTGAAATCATGTAAACACTCCATACAAAACCACATACAAAACTAGCTTGCAATTTTCAGTCTAGATTATTCTAGCCTCAAAGCTAGAATTAGATTCGGATACCTGTTCGAAAAATGGCAAAACAAGGTGATGTTTACATTTATCCCAAGGTGAAATAAAGAGTTCAGGTAATGGACTACAGAATCAAAGTTTATGTACTCCAGGTGGTCTCATAGCATGTTTTTATAACCAAATTAAAATATCACTTTTTCACAGGATGGTTGAAAACATTTGTTCAAACAAGCTTTCTGGAGGCTTGGCGAATATACAAAATAATCTTGAAATCTTCATTCAGAAACAGAAACGTTTAAAATCAGCGTTCTAAATTTATACACCTTGGGATAAGTCCACCTGTATATTGTACCCAGTTAGATAGCTGCTAGAAAACTGCTATATAATGCAAACAGCTGCATGGCTGAAATTTAAGCCTTCGATCTTAAAACGGAAAGGGCCCCCTAGACGGTTTTCTAATTGTTGATCATAGAGGGCTATGGAATGAGTGAAAATGAGCGTCGCGGCGAACGTTCCCGGGAACGAACGAGTTCGCCGGTACGGCTGATTATGTCCGATATTGTAACCGCTCTCGCTACCGTAAACAAAATATGTCAGAGCACGCTTCCTTGAACGTAACGGCGCGGAACACGCCCATTTCAGATAAGAAGTCGAATGTTTTTCTGCAGAACGGTAACTAAACCGGAACCGCCATACTGTACCGTGACAGTTTCCTCGATCGGTCGTATTATCACTGATTATCAGCCGTACACAACCGTCTCCATCAAGAGCACGTACACAGCCGTTACCTCACGTGCGGTATGGTCTATTGCAGCGACCGGCAAAGTACGGCTCGCCAGCTTCGCTGTCAAGAGAGTGTCTGTTTTGCGCTCGTATATTTCGTAAAACTTTTAACCATATTAAATCTCGAGTTTTCTATTTAACCGTCTTATGTACGACGACAAAACTCTACGTAACCGTACAACCGCCTACCTGGGTAGGTCTTCTATTTGGCGTAACGTCCTACGCGGACATGCCGGCCTATACAGGCTTTCGAGACTTAATTCATTACCACGTAGCCGGATAATCAATCCTTGCTACGGGGGGATGGTCCATTCTGGGCTTGAACTCATGACGAGCATGTTATTGAGTCGTTCGAGTTGACGATTGTACCACGGGACCGCCGCATCCCGGGTAGGTCATACATTTTCAATGAAAGAATAATTTTTTTCTTGGTTAAAAGCGTATATCTTTCGAAGTACTTGTTGGATTTGAAAGAAAACTGTTTTGTAGGATCATAATAATGTTTTATAACATAGCGTAGTAAAATTATAATTTTAAAATCCTATCAATATTCTTTTCAATCAAAAATGTGCTGTAACTCCAACACCCCAACCGGCCAGGCTGCAAGTTTTGAGTAGATACTTATGTCTTTTTCTTTAGTTTACTTACGGTTTAGTTTTACTTACGGTTCTTTCAAAAGTTCTATGAATTTTCCAGTTGATTTGCTTGTTGTTTAAAAATATATGTTGACGATCTATAAGATATGCTTATTATATATTTTTTTAACCGGTTCCGACCGGCTCCTGACAATTTCAAAGTCGGTTCCGTAGCCAGCTCCGCTCCAACTCAACTGAGCCAGTTCTAACAGATTGCACCAAAATAAATCCTTTTCAATTAAGTTTCTATCGGGAAGATCTGTAAATAGCTGAATAAATAATCTTGAAATAAATTTATAAAAAAAAATCGATAACTTTTGAACATTGTCCAACAATCACACAATCACATCGGGTGATATCTACACTTGCGAGAAGATAGATCTATTTTTTACGCTATCCACAATGCCGTTACTATTGAAACGTTAGTCCAGAGCCGTTGGTCCGGAGCCGTGGATTCGCAGCCGGCTCTGGAGCCATTGATTCGCCACCGGCTCCGGAGCTGTAGATGCGGAGCCGGCTCCGGAGCCGGGAGTCGTACACATGACGGTTAACTCTTCACATATAACTTCTAAGAACATTGTTGTAGCATTTGGCTCTTTTAGTCAGAATGTTTGCCGACCCCTAAACTATTGTCAAGTTGAACAAGTGATTTAAATAATTTGGGAATGTTTAAATAACCTCCGATTTTTAGTTTTTGTTTCACATTTTCTAAACGGTAGTGTGACTTTGTTTTTGCAAAAGAAAGGCCAGATAAAAGAAGGAAAATACCTGGATTAAAATTGTTCATCATTTTTGCCTAGAGAAGAGAAGGAAAATACTTGGATTAAACTTGTTGATCATTTTTGCCTAGAGAAAAGAAGGAAAATACCTGGATTAAAATATTTGATCATTTTTGCCTAGAGTTTGGCACCCGACTTTAAAATGGCGCTGTCGACTACAAACGGCGTTATACGTTTCGGCCATTACAGACTCACCAGAAGTAAAGTTATATCTGTTTAGCATCACGGACAATCTTTTATTACCGTGTATTATCGGAGATTATCGTTTATTTAATTAAAAAAAGGTGTTTAATATCATTTCCTACCGTTCCTATCTTAAAACACTTCTCTTCTCGCTATTCTATATAAGCGCATGGAAGACTGTTTGTTGTTATATACACGGTTTTAAGGCATCATTGCATTGATAAATTAAATAATATTTTCTTTTGACTAAACTCTCGACATGTGATGTTAAAAGAAACCTAGTTGAATGTCGCTCCAGGTACTTCTTCCTAATATTTTTGGCACAACAACCGTTGTCGATCAAAGCCTGTCCCGTACCACTAGTTAAATGGAGTTTGGCTTTCACTGACTCATTGGTTACTCCCCATAGCAGGATAGTCAGTCCTACGTATGGGGGCACGGTTAATTCTGGGCTTGAACACAAGACAGGCATGTTGCTAAGTCGTACTTTTCGACTAAAGTACCGCGACACTCTCCAGCTACTTACTGAATACAAAATTCTTTGTTAACACCGGAGCGTTATTTATAATGTATTTTACGAATGAAACAAATATCGTTTCGTGTCTTCAACATATAGCTAGATTCAATGCACATAGCGCATTTTGGTGCATTGAATCTTTGGAACATGGTCGAAGCCTAAGTAACTAAGAACTCATATGATGTTGTAGAAAACTTCTGCTATATTAACATTAACCTCAATCCTATTAGTTTAATTACAGGCAATGTAACAGATGCTAAAGTTTGCTCATAGTTATATAATCGTGTTGACACCCAATGACACTGAGAAATATACATCATCGCCGACAGTTTTCATTTATCGTTTCTCGTGAGGACGTTATCTCATGGGAGAGAGTGGAAGAAGTATCCGTAAACAGATATACAATTGAGCGCAGAATGGATTGCAGTAAAGCAGAGATAATGTAATTAAGGATGGCAAATATTCCATCTTGCTTGGGCAATTCTTCTTCTTTTTCTTCTACTATGTTTTCTTCTTCTTCTTCTTCTTCGACATCTTCTTTTTCATCATTCTCTTCATGGTCTTTTGCAAAGTTTATGGATTTCGGGAAACCGTCTGTCACTATAACTGTACTTTGCGTTGTGATAGTAACATTAAGGATGGTCGTTGTTTCTGTTGTTTCCATTAATACCTTCAACGAATTATCTGGAGTAACATCGATTTTCACAGTGGATGTCTCGTTGGCAAACAATAATTTACTGTTTTTCACTCTTAATGTTAAATTAGTTGAAACAATACTATCTAAATAATTAAATAAATTACTTGCTTTAGTCGTCGCCACTTGTGTCGTACGCTTCACAAACATAGTAGATGCTTCCACGATTGTTTCCGGCGTATAAGCCACTATAACGATCGGTTCTTGCGTTGTACATTCAACCATCGATTCGTTGTGTTCATTCATCGATAGTAGTGTACCACAGGTTGGTTTTACTTCCAAATCATTTTTCATAAGGTCTTCTTTCGTTAAGACGTCAGTTGAATTTAAAACAACCGTTCGCGTAATCGCTGTTGTTTGTGTTTCGTTAAGTGTTAATTTCTCCATTGCTTTTGGAGTGCTCCCCATGATTGTATTAGGTATAGTCGTAGAGGTAATGTTCGCTGGAAGTAATACTTCTATTATTGGCGTGGTAGATATCACTTGCGCAGAAGAACTTGAAACATCAATAGCTATGTTGCTAGTTGATGAAAGCGTTGAACCCACGGGAACGTGCGGGGAACATAGCATGGTGTTAGGATTAGTATTGTGCTCACTTGAAACGGAAGATAACCTATCCGTTTTTCTTTTCAATGTGTAACGATCATTGCCAATCCTTTCTCCATCTAAGTTATCACTTCGTTTTTTTCTGTCGTCAAATGACCGGGCTAGGGAGGAGGAAATCTCTATAAGGCTCGTCGTAAACGATGGTGTTGATTGTTTAGTGGACGTCGTTTCGAGTGTTTGTTGTCGGTATGCATACGGATATCGACCGACATGTGCTTGCGGATTGCTGGGAACATTGATTGTCTCACTGTTCTCTTCGGTTGCTTGGTGTAGCTCAATGGATAAGACTTGATTGCTGGGTTGTGCTGATAAATCATTCGTCAAAATCGACATCTGCGTGGTCGTTATAATTCCTCCACAGATTTCACATATGCATTCATCTGAATCGTTCCGTAGCTCTTCACTATCATATGAATTTTGTTCTGCATGGTTTTGATGGGAGTTTGCAACAGCTGTCTCAAGGTTATCTTTGGTCTGCTTAATCGCAAAAACGTAGTCCAGTAACGAAGGAGTCCGTTTTACACCGTGCTTGCTTGAGTTTTCGTAGTGTTCGGAACATTCCGCTCCGTACTTACACAACTTCCGCTCCGGGCTTATGACCACATGATCCTCCATCTCCATTAGCGAGTCATAGTCCTCATAACGGTTTTCTACTTTCCACAACAATTTAGGCTTTACTTCCAGTTTCTCGAATGACGGAAATCGTCGACGCTGGATGATTGGTTTTTTCATGGTTCTTTGCCATTCCCACTCGGTAGGCTCAAACTGTGCACTATCGAAATTGAATGTTCCACTTCTCCAACTGCGCTGCACTTTATAACTAAACGGAAGTTTCACGTATACGGGTAGACTCGCCGACAAGGTTTTGGCAGAGAGCTGCACGACAAGCGTTAATATCATTAGTAACATTGTGTTCATTCTGTTCTAGACGACGGTCGCAAAGAAACTGAACAGTATCCATTGATTAGGGTGGCGTGCGTACGCTGCAGTATCTCTACGCACGTACGTGCCCCGTAAGTAAGTTTATTGCGGTGAATGAATCCGAGTCTCGATGTTTGATCGCAGGTTGCAGCTCAAACCCGGTTAGGTTCTTCAAATATTAAATATAGGTTTCCCGAAAACCAATCTAAGCAGTTCACTCTACGCATACAATCCAGGAACTTTTTTTTGGTTTTTTTATTGCATGTGTCGGTCCATCGACATGGTCTTTAATATTAATTAAAAGTAAATGCTTAAATACTAAAAAAGGAATAACACAAATATTTTGTACTGATAAGCGAAGGGTTCTTCTCATGATACAGTCGTTAAGTCGTATAATCAAATCACATACCCGTATAAGATTGAAACCCCTAATGGAACGATCCCTTTCTGTCTATAGAACACAGTTGTGGTTTAATTTCAGTCGCTCTTGTATCAAAATTGTTAACCTTAGAAACCCGTCCTTTTTTGTACCATGTACCACGTTGATTCAATATTTGAGCCGTTATCAGAGCACATTGTGATATCGAAAAAGAGTTCGAGGAATAACAGTTCTGTTGAGATATCCAGCATGAGATTTTCTGCGTTTTTGCGTTAGAATAACATTTACTTATATTCTAATATAATAAAGATATGCGCTAACGGGACTTTTATGTGTGTCGGATCGTAGTCTATGATCGAGTGCTCTACGCTCGGTAGCCCGATCGCTCCCGAAGCCCTTAACGGCCATTCAGACGTCCGATACTGTCAGTTGCACGACAGCATCGAGTCGCGGTTATACTAACTGGCTGGGACACAAAACAAATAATACACCACCAGAACACTTGGGACTTGGAAATTAGCGAAAACTAACGTTTAAACACGATTTATTACAATTTTGTCTTGATCTGTCGAAAGATTACATGCAAACATTTTTGGTATTCATCCAGCGATGGAAAGCTTGGATTGCTTGGAAAAATATCTCCACAGACTGCTAGACTTCCCCTACCTCAGTGAAAAAATGTTTTTGACAGATATTTTCTAGCAGAACTCCCGTGTGAAAACGCGACTAATGAAAAACATCCTATTTTAATAATAAGGAGGGTAAAAATTGTATAAGACTTTGAAAGTACATTTAACATATTTTGTTGCCACATAAAACAAAAACAAAAGAGCACATAGAAAAATATCATCGCGAATTTGTACATAACACACGATTCCAGATTTGAACTGAGGAGCACAAAAAGTCAATTTGTATAACAATTTTATATAAATATTGGGGTATATTTTTTATTATCAACTTTGCGGCCCGCAAATCACAGAAAATGTGTACTTGCGGCCCTCTGATGAAATGAGTTTGACACAGCTGCTATAGAGGTGGTTGTTTTTGGAAAACATGTTATACCATGATAACACAGCTTGTTCTTTGCCATTAGGAGATAGAAACAGTAGCAATTTCTCTCAGGTATTTTTGAGACAGAACGTTTAGTTTCGTCATTGTTGCTAACATCATTCTAAGAATGAGCGAGAGAAGGCCAAATATCTGAAATAAAAAATTTAAAAAACATGAAACACTGAGAGAAAAATGAACAAAAAATCGCATACAACGGTGGCATTGTATGTAACTTTTTTATTGTGATGGATCTATCTTACGATATGTTTGTGTTTCTTACAGTGTTTCGCCGGTTTGGTGGTACAGTCGTCAACTCGTACGACGTACCAACATGCCCGTCGTCGGCTCAAGCCCCGAATAGACAGTGCCCCCATACGTAGGACTCACTAGCCTGAAAATAAGGCAAGCCTTGACCAACAGCGGTTGTTGTGCCAAAAAGAAAGAGAAGAAGAAGAAGACAGCGCTTCATTTATCTGTTTAGGATAGTAGTTTAGGATCGACGTAATATGATTGATAATCACAAAAATTGCTGTGAATTGTGTAATTTCTTATAAGTTTGATGCACTGACGATCCTGGTTGCGTCTGATTTCTTGTTTTATTGCGTAAATTTTGCACTTTAGAGTTTGGAACTGCTGAGTTCACAGTTTTATTTCCATACGTTTTATTTGAGGATGATACAATACTCTCATCACATTCTAGTTGGCTCTTTATAAATGATATATTCATAAAAAGGAATATTAGTATCAGAATGAGCACAGCAACTCCGAACCAACCACCAAGATCTTCTAATTAAAACTAATTTTTCAGACTACTACTAAGCCGCAGCCGTAGCCGGTTTCAGACAGCTACATCAGCTTCGTAGGCTCTGACTTTTCCGACTCCGTACGGCTTCGAACGGCTCCTACGGCTCTGGATGCTGAAAAGCGTCTCCGGACGGCTCCGAAAGGCTCTGTACGGTTCCCAAGGAACATTTTAGAATATAGTCTAAACGATGTTTATTTGACAATAATTATATTATTTGTTAGTATTGCTAAATGGTTTATTGTTAATTTGTTAATTTGTTAATGGTTCATTGTTAATAAACCAATAATTATTTGATCAAGTAAACCCATCGAATGCGTTTGGTAAACTAAACATATACATTGTCAACTTTTTCATAATAAATAACAGTTGACAGGTTTTCTAATTCCTTAAACGTTGCTAGAGGTAGACATTCCCTAAACATAGCCTGGGTGTATAAAAATCGAATAAATCATCGATCAAATTAAATTTGCGGGACATGGATGTTATGAGGTTATTTTCACCATACTGCGAATTACCTCTCTCGAGCGAGATAAAAACGCGATGCCAAGAAGCTGCTCTGGGTAACTATATATTTAGTTGTTCAAGGATTCAATAAATTAATTTAGTACTCCTGTTACGAACAGAACCTGCGCATTTTTTCTATCGCTAAGTGTCTCAGGACCCAGTAGCCGATCGCGAGATCGCGTAACTCAACTTTTCCAACGGCTATTGAACGAATCGGTCGCGCTCTTACATCACTCCCATTTGTTGGTTTTCTGTCGTGATTTCTATTGCGCACTGCTGGTGTGCTTCCTGTCTTTTGGAGCCTGGATGCGCTTGCGGATTTGGCGAGTGATTTGTAGCCATTGGCGGGCTTGCTCAAAGCACCTAGTTCCCGTTCTGTTTCATGTTTTCCGTTCCTCCGTGTAATCGCTGCTCCATAGCTGTAGTGAGCGATGATATATCTTGTAATGGATAATTAAATGGCCCTGGATGCAATGCCATACTTCACGCAAATTGCACTAGATTAAATATGGAAACAATCAAGGATTTACTGAACATACAAACATCTTAACTGGGTTTGTGATGGTTGCTTGGCAATAGTGGCTGTAATTTACCGATTTCGCATGATATTACTCCGGGTATTCAAGCGCCTAAAGCTGAACTTTAGCTTTAAATCGACAATAGGCTTTCATCGATACTCACACTCCTACACAAATTGCGCATCACAACCAAACGAGCTGCCGTTATTTTAAACCACCCTGAACCACATCCTATGACAAACATTGCTCCCGCTACAACATCTACGATTGCTACAACATCTACGACCCCACTAACAAAAATCTGAACTCATCCATGCAACCTAGTCCATTAGATCCCTCACAAAGCCATTGTAACCCGATTTTTTATCTAGAACTTCAAATATCCTAAAAGGCATCAAAATAATTACTCGTGACTAGGCAAGGACATGGATTTTCTTCACACGACTTGGTCTCGAGACTGCTGATCAACAAATGCGTAGCAAATAACTTAAAAACAGAAGATATCATTGTTTACCGCATCCTACCAAAAAATAGAGCTGCAAGCTGGTCTGAGATCTAACTCGTTTAAAGTTGGTGTACCAATTTCATTACACAGCCTGACACTTTTACCAGATACTTGACCCAGCGGCTTGCTCTTCCATGAATTTGTAATTCTAAACAACAAGCTAAGCACACATATTACCATGCATAATCAGGACATCAATGAAAGCAACAATACCAACAGAAATCGATTGACGTTTGGAGTTCCTTCATCACACCGCACATCGTACATTCCCGATTACTTCCTATTACTCGCAATTATTTATCCGCCAATCATCATGGCTTCGTGCCCAAATGATCCTTTATATCCAATCTTATGAGCTTTGTCCCTTTTGTTATTCGTAATCTTGATTCTGGCGGTCAGGTAGATTCGATTTACAACGATTTTAAGTCGGCCTTTGATCGTATGTCATACTCTATTCTCATTGCCTAGCTAAAGAAACTTGGGATAGGATACCATTTTCTACTTTAGATAGCACCCTTCCTGTCTGTATCGTACTTTTTGTATTAAATTAGGATCATATCTCTCTCTCTCTCCTGCATTTGCCCATCTGATGTCCCCCAAGGCAGTACACTTTGTCCGCTTTTGTATATCCTATATGTTAATGATATCAGCTTCATCCTTCCTAATGATTCATTCTTGATGTATGCTGATGACTTAACAATGTATTACCCTATATCCTCCTTATCTGATTGTATATCTCTTCAAAGACTTTAAAATCTTCTTTCCACATGGATTATCTTTAATGATCTTCTGTTATGTCTCCCTAAATGTACCGTTATATCCTTCGGCCGATCAACAAATCCCACATCTTACCCATATTCTATTGAGGATGTACAACTGACTCGATCTAAATCTGTCAAAGATAGTCGATGAACGGCTTTCATTTACTACTCATCTCGAGACAGTAATTCCAATTCCGGAGTCGAATCCAGAGCCGATTCCGGAGCCGATTCCAGAGCCGATTCGGGAGTTGACTTCGGAATCGATTCCACGATCAGAATCGGCTTCGGAATCGGAATTGACCTGGGAATCGCAATTTGCCTCGATAACGGAATCATAATTGAGCCCAGAATTAGAATTAGCTCCGGAATGTGAATTAGTTCTTGAATTGAAAAAAGAAGTTTTAGAAGCGAAATCAGTCCGGGAATCTCCATGAGAATGAATCTTTTACAAGTAAATTTGGATTTTTTGCGGTTATCAATACGTAGTATGATTGGACCCAAACACCTATTTTTATGGCGATACCGTAACTGACTTCGTTTGGAAGCCGATTCTAATTTAGGAGCCAATTCCGATTCGAGAGCCAACTTTGATTCCGGACCCGATTTTGGAATCAATTCTGAAGCCGATTCTGGAACCAATTACGGAGTCGATTCCGATTCCGGAGCCGATTCCAGAATCGATTCGGAAACTGATTCCGGACCTACTATCCGGAATCGATTCCAGAAAACTGCGGAGCTAGCCAAAATCGATTCTGACAAAAACTTCATTTTTCGCATCACTAATCGATAGAATCAAAAAGTCGTTTACCCGCTTCGTGTTCTGTAAATGTTTTGGTGCTGACTCCCCACTCCCATCATATGAAAATCGCTGTTCAATGCTAGGTCTGGAATCTCTAAAATCAGAGCGCACAAAAACTTCATTTTTCGCATCACTAATCGAAAGAATCCAAAAGTCGTTTACCCGCTTCGTGTTCCGTAAATGTTTTGGTGCTGACTCCCCACTCCCCTCATACGTTCGCTGTTCAATGCTAGGTCTGGAATCTCTAAAATCACAGCGTGTATTTGCAAAAGCGTCTTTTATCGCATCGGTTCTCCTTCATCAAATAGACTGCCCGGCTCTTCTTTCCTTAATCAATTTTTACGCTCCTCCACACTCTCTTCGAATCGGACCTCCTCTTACAATAGAAAGAAGACGCACTCAACTTGGTAACTATGATCCACTTTTGCAATGCATACGCTCTTTCCATATATTTTTCTCATTTGTTTGATTACAATTGTTCATTTACCATGTTCCGCTCCCGCCTCCATTCACACCTTTCCTATACCTTTCCTAGCTGATCTGGAACACAACGTTATCGCGAATCGTGGCTAGCCGCAAATTTGAAAACGGATATGCAATTCCAATTTTAAAACTACGCTTCAAAAATCATCAAAACGCAAAAGTTAGTTTGTACATTTTTGTCATCCCTTCTACAGATTGCTACACGCGTAACAACAGTTGGCCAATTGGCCTCATTCACCTCTGTCGTGTGTGCATAAGATGGTGGGGTTATGAGTGATAAATGATTGAGAGAAAGTAATCTCTTTCTGTACATTGGATGTGGACAAATCTCACGAAATTGTTTGTGAATTTTCCAGAAAATAAGGATTAGAAACTGTTTGACACTTGCATACATTTGAGTCAAGATCATCCACGAAAAATTAAGATTCAAGCATGAAAAAAAAATCCGCGATTGAAATAAAATATTCACCTAAACTCGTTTGATATTAGCTTCATTTCCATTAATTGGCATGGAAATCAAATTGCGTCATCAGAAACGACACGCAACGGAATTCAACGGAATATCAACGGAATATGGTACCAATAATATTACTCCAATTCCAGAATTAATCGGTTCGCGCATTGTCAATGTCGTAGGCAAAACAAACATACAGCATATGCCTGCAGTGGCGGCCACCTAAAGTCGGACACCTCATATTTTCACCTTTTATCTGGATTTGGGGCACCCAGGACAGTTCACTAGACCGCTTATCGGAAAACATTCTTCACACGTCTTTGAGGACACTCTTTGGCTATGCACATGCAAAAAATCTGACTTCCGTCTTTAGGGTCTGCAGTGTCCGACTTTAGATAGCTGCCACTATATATGATGTACAACTACGAATAAAGAGCCGCGTACATACGGGAATGACGGAATGACACGTGCAACTCAAAGGAATGGAGGAGCGCTCAACAAGGAAAGGAGAAGGCACCGGGTTAATGAGTGTGATAAAAAAAATTACCATTTAAATTTGGTCCTGTGCTTTTTTCTTGCCAGTAAAACTCCCGGCGAAAAACCGGCCTAGCCTTGCAAGCTATTTTATTTTATTTTATGGGCTAAGAACTTATCTGGCATGTGAGTCATCGCGCGCTCTCGCAAAACGTCGGAAATTGCTTGGCGAGATTCAACCCCACGTGGCTTGAAACTGCGCACGACGTTCACGCGGCGTCAAAAATATTAGAAATTGTTGGTTGGGTTCTGAAGGTACTGTTGTAGTTGTTGTCGTCGTTGGTGGAGTTGTAGTAGATTCTGTTGCAGTTGAAGATGTGGTAGCTGCAGTTGTAGTAGATGTAGTAGTGATGCCTAAGGTAGTTGTTTTAGGAAAACAAGTTATGCCATGATAACACAGCTTGTTCTTTGCTAGTAGCGGAAAAGGACAGTAGCAGTTTCTTTCACGCATTTTTGTCATAGGCTGCTTTGTTTCTTGATTGTAAATTCCATTCATTGCCATTTCTTGATAATTCCAGGAAGGTCCGATGGAGTACTCTGAAACGAATAATTCCTACATTATTCCGTCGTATTGCGTTTGGCATTGCAGTATTGCGATGGATCTATCTTACGATATGGCTGTATTGCAGGCAGTGTCCCATTTGACTGGTGACCTTGTTTAGGATCGACGTAATATGATTGATAATCACGAACATTTTGCTGAGGACAGAACTGTTTCTCATAAGTTTGCCGCACTGACGGTCCTGGTTGTGGAGGACTTAAATATCTTTTTTTGCGTAAATTTCGCACATTGGAGCTGGGATCAGTTGAAGTTACGGCTTTACTTTCAATCACTTTATTTGAACATGCACTACTTTTTTCACATTCAATTTGGTTTTCTGTAAGCGATTTGTGCACTAAAAAAACATTGATAGCAGAAAGATCACAGCAACACAACAAGTAACACGTTTTCTTCTATTGCACCGTTGTATGCACGTGTATGCTAATGAACTCATATTGATACCACTAACCAGCCACCAACAGCGTCTAAGAAAAACTAACGAGCATGTGACATGCTTTTATAATAATACTCAACCCCTCACCATACTGTTCTTGTATCGTTTCAGACGTGTCGACTAAATATGGAAGCAATGTTTTAATAGATAATGTTATTCTTGTCCTTGTCATACTGCACTTGTTGTTTTATCATTGTTATACGTATCGCCATAGTTGAATCTATTGCTCGTTTAATCCAAGGTATAACGATCTAGTTTTGAATAAAATAATATCTTTTTTTTTAGTACAAATATTTGGTGTTGACAAGATGTCGATTTAACAGTATGTTTAGAATGTTGTTGCAAACATCGACCCATCTAAAACATAACTCGAAAAAATAGATGACCAACTTTAGTATCTGTTAACGATAAGTACGGCATAACTGCGATGGTCGTTAAGCGAAAAAAATAGAAACATCGCCAACTTGATAACGAACATAAACAATCATTTTTCCAAGCATCATGAAGCTTTTTCACTGTTTACACATTATTGAATTATGTTTGTAATGTTTATTTAACATTTTGCTCAGTGCAAACAAAGTATGATAAACTTCCATTATAAAAACTTGATCGATGCTCCGAAAGATTATCTACCGGATGGTATCACAATTTGAGCCGGTCTCATGGTACAGTCGTCAACTCGTACGACTTAACAACATGCCCGTCATGGGTTCAAGCCCCAAATAGACCGTGCCGCCATACGTAAGACTGACTATCCTACTATGGGGGGAAATCAATAAGTCACTGAAAGCCAACCCCACAAGTGGGTTGGCAGGCCTTGACCGGCATCGGTTGTTGAGCCAAAGAAGAAGAAGGTATCACAATTTTAAAAGCACTGACGGCCGTCGGGGGTTAATTGTGATTAAAAAATATGATTCAGTTGATAAAGCCCTTGAAAGGAAAAATTACATATATTGTATTGCGCGTAAACAACGGAATACAAACTGCACACACGTTGAGGATGCATCGGAACGTCAGCAACGATAACAGTGCAGTAGCAGTTGGTTCTATCGATAGCGTGGAACTCAATCATGGCACTCGCTTCTGCACTGATCAAATGCAGCACGTGCTTCATACCAAGCGGCACGTGGAACACTTATTCGAATAAAAGAAACGGTGTAGTTTTACTCAACTTGTATCAACCGAAGGCACGTTTGTTTAGTTAGCCTAGGCATGGTACGGCTGATGATACCTGATTTACATTATTTTTCTATTAAAGCTACATAAATCAAAAATGCGTGAAAAAATAAGCTGATAAATGTTAGGAGCTGTGCGTTTATTTTTCTAATGAACTGTTACAACGTACATGAAAATATACTAGAGAATCCCTCACAATATACAGGCGGACAATATAAATATAATGCATATTGTTACCGTTATCATATTTAAACAAGATTTTTTGTACCATTAAATCATCATAAAGTAGTAAATTGCTACGCGTGTGCGTGTGCTATCGAAGTCGAACCTGGGTAATTGGCCATGATCAGAGTCTTACTTGTCTACGGAACGCTACTATTACACGATTGGTCATGCTCAGAGTCTTGATTGTCTACGGAACGCCGTATTCGATGCACGCGATTTCGTTACACGCGATATTCTAAATTTGACAATTCTTTGAGTAAATTGTACTGATTTGACACATAAATTGTCAAATCCAAATTTAATTCCCTTTAGGTTCAATTAAATAAAATATTTTAAAAGATGTAAAATTGTATTCTTCAGTTGGAATCGGATCAAATAACTAATTTAATTGATAAAGCCGTTGAAAGCTACATACCTACACACCTAAGACTTAATGCCAATTTACACGAAAATTCGCTATAATTTAACTGAAATTTGATATACGCCAGCACGGAGGCGTGCTGTATTAATAGCGTATACTGTAGAATACGTGTTCGTAGTAGTAAGTCTATTCTTCAATGTTGCTCACGCAGCAACAGGAATATTATTATCATTATTATTATTACAGGTGTCCCCCGAGATACGACTGTATTTGGGACCGAAAAAAAGTCCCAACGCAAGGCGTAAGTCGAAAAAGTCGTATGTCGAATAATTGTCAATGTAAAGTTTATAACCGAAGTTGAAGAGTCGAAATCTATTATATCGTGTTTTTTATTTGAAATAATGTTCGATAATGTATAAATTTTACACAAAAAGTCGTTTACACGATATAGATATTCAATATCGGGTAGTTGTGGAATCTTTGGAAATGTGTGTGTAACGGTTATCAGCTCGGAAATTCAAAAATATACATCAATTTCTTCTCGATGACAACTTTTCAATGTCAAAATCAAAATCGTCGTATCTGCGAATCGTCGTAACTCGAGAGGGTCGTAACTCGGGGGACGCCTGTATTAATATTATTATTATTATTATTATTATTATTATTATTATTATTATTATTATTATTATTATTATTATTATTATTATTATTATTATTCACACGCGTCCTCCACGCGGGCTTAACGAGCTTCTTTCGAAACTTAGTAGTGCAAATAAGGGAACACTTAAATAAAATTATACTAAGCAAAGCAGTCCAAAAGTCATTGAAAGCCAACCCCATAAGTGGAACATGCAGGCGTTGACCGACAACGGTTGTTGAGCCAAAAAGAAGAAGAAGCAAAGCAGTTCATGATATTTACACATATCTTCAGTGGTAGTCGTCCTAAATTGGAAATTTTATAATGATTATACTATATATGATATGATGTATGATATATATAATGAACTTTGAGGTTTCCTGCACAATACATTAAACCTCGTGTATCGTTTTCACGCATCGATGAGGATACTCTTCGACTCAGCATGAGCAAATATCAGACCAGTATGTAAAAACACTTATGCGTTGTAATTTTATTAATTTTTGGAACTGGTGTTCTAAACTTTGGTCATTTATTTATTTGTCTATACTTGTCCGCCAACTTCAGCTCAAAAAGAGATAAATATAAAATACAATAATATCTTAAATGCTAAACTAATGCTAGTAGACGCTCATACAATCGAAAAACGAAGGACCTCATTGAGACTATCATTATTATTACTATTATTATTATTTATTTTTAATCTTCAACGGGCCGTATGCCCTAATTAAGATAAGTAACAGTGCATTACGAAAAAAAAATACATAGAAAAATAAAATCGCAATTCACTACGGCCACGGCAGAAGCCGGAGACGTTCCTTGAAGCACTGAGTTGAGATGTTGAAGTCGAAACAAGTCGAGCAATTGAGCAAGCAGTAGTTGGGCTCCACACTACGCACGAATATTCCCGAACCGAACGAAAGATACTATTGTAGACAGCTTTGATGCACATGGGGTTGTGGAATTCATTAGTTGTCCGGATAACCACGCCCAGTAGTTGGTTTCCTCTGGCTATAACGTCATCGATATGCTGTTTAAAGTTCAAACTTGAATCAAGAATAACGCCCAGGTCTTTAGCATGATTTTGTCGATTTACTGCAGTGCCGTCCATGCAGTAGGTATCAGTAACTGGGCTCCTGCATCGACTAAAAGACACACAGAAGCATTTCTCGATGTAGATAGTCAGTCCATTGCGCTTGCACCACGAACAGAAGACTTCGAAGCAGTCTTGCAGGAATATACAATTACCTGTGTTATGTATAGAGCGAAAAATTTTGCATCGTCGGCAAACAGACTGACACTGTCGGGAGGTAAAGCGAGGGTAACATCGTTGATGAACAATATGAAGAGAAGCGGACCAATATTGCTTCCTTGTGGCACACCCGAGCCGCTGACTATTTCTTAGGACATGTGCTTATCAATTTTCACGAATTATGTGCGATTAATTAGGCAAAACTTAAGCCACTGTACGAGCGAGCTGGGAACTCTTAGCTTATCGAGTTTAGCGAGAAGAATTGCGTGCGGAAGAGAGTCGAATGCTGCTTTCAGATCTGTATAAATTGCATCGACTTGAGCTCCGGCATCAATTTGCCTTGGGTAATAGGTTACTAATTCAACCAGGTTCGTGGTAGTCGACTTTTTTGGCACGAATCCTGGTTGATATGGGCTTAGGTAGCTGCGGCATGCATATAGCAGATGTTTGTGTATCATTAGTTCGAACACCTTGGCAATGGCACACAAAGATGTAATACCCCGATAGTTGATGGCATCTGTCCTGTCGCCCTTTTTATAAATAGGAACCATCCAAGATTTCCTCCATGTTTTGGAAAAGTAGCCATTAGGCAGCGATGCATTAAACATTTTTGCAAGGATAGGTGCTACTGTCGTTTGACAACGTTTCAGCACTGTAGAAGGTATTCCGTCGGGTCCAGGAACGAAGGAAGGCTTTAGTTGCATTAGGGCTGATAAAACGATCTCACTGTCTATAAAAAGAGTACTGATGTTAATTGCGCCAGCCGGTGAAAAGCAATCTGCGAAGCGATCCACGAAGAGATTGCACATTTCATTAGTGTTGGCACTTGTTGCTCCTTTGTACGTAATAGATTTCGTCGTATGCGTGGATTTTGTTTTGCTCTTGTAGAAGCGCCAAAACGAGTCAGGCCACCTGCAGAGGTTACGTTGAAAATTACTCAAATATGTGCCGTATCGAAACCTGTTATAGCTGCAGTATAGAGAGTGCGTGTAGTAGATCTAGCGAGATCTTTGGCAGCGGCGCGTTTTAGATGACAAGTTAAAATCAAAATAAGAGTAGTATAAATGGAAACTGCGTGCCATGGCAGATATAGTTTTGTATGAGTGGAACGTCACAATAATATTTACGCATCAAATGAACCAATGATGTCTTGAAGAAGGTCTTGGTACGTGAACATATATTTTACTAAGTAGTCTTGGCGCATCTATTTCACCATTTAGCAAATTGCTAGAAAAATCACTTTCGCCTTGTCTTCGTTCTATAGGAAATCTCAGAACTCTCCGGTCATCTTATAAGACGTATAGCATGTCGCGTCATATTTTTTCCTCATCTACTATAATATTTAGCCTATTTATTGCTTGAACAGGTGTATGCTGGATGGCGTGATTGATATCCGTGGTAGAGGACACACGACTATCATAAGCATCTGAGATTCGGCATGCTCATATATTAGCAATGTCGAGATCATTGCTAGCTTCTTTTTCCCTTATAGCAAATTTCATTCCGTAACCTCAAAATTTTATTCCGTGCTTTTTGATATCTTCGAATACACGTAACTCCATTTTTTTTTAGGGTTTAGACAAATACTCTTCTGTATGCGGTTTATATATCGTAAATGAAGTGAACGGTTGACTATGTGATATTGTCGGTATAAAGCTACGTTGAGCACCCCCTTAGCCAAATAAACCTTTATCCATACCATTTCTAATGAGTCTAAGGGCTCTTCGGATTGTTGTGATTTCAGCGTGGTCGATACGGCCACTAGCACACCATCGCCATCACTTTGTGAACTATTTGATAAGCTTCTATCGGTGCGGAACACTACATATTCATTTCCAAACAACATTTCTGACATAACACCATCATGTAGCCACGTTTTAGTCAGGACAACTATTTAGTAATCACTTTCTGACACGGCCAAGTGAAGATCATTAACCTTTGTTCGTAGGCCACGAGCATTTTGATAGTAAATCGTACATGTAAGCAGGAGGCTTTTGTCGATTGACAGGAAAGACAGATGAGTTACGATTGTTTATGTTTGTTCCGAACTGTGTGTCTCCGTCGAAAGTGGTTCTGCGAGTGTGTTCTCTTGCATTTGTTGGTGTTGGTGAGGCAAAGGTTGATGGTGTTGGTGCCCTAAGGGATTTGTTGGAGGACGCCAAAACTACCAGTTCGGGCGACCAGTATCGATGAATTCCCTAAACACCAGTCCCATAGGCCACGAAGCTGGGCTCAGAGCCTTGTTACGAAGATTGATGGGGAGCCCAACTTTGTACGACATGAAAGTGAGAGAGCCAACATCCCGCCCGTGTGGCAGCAGCGGAAAGATATTGATGTCATCAGTGTCCATGTGCGTATGTATTAGTGCCAGCACCTGCTCTTTGGTTACTTCAGGTGCGATTCGGATGAGAAAGAGCCAAAATTTAGGCCCGCTAATTGGAACAGCTCTGAATGGCCGAGAAGGTGATACTGAGGCAGTCCCAATCATAAGTGATGGTACTGCAGGGAGCGATCTATTAACAAGCCTGCGTTTAGGTGGATTAACAGCTGTGTCCCGGTGAGCAAGGTTATTTCGATTGGCAGAGCGGGTCTCCCATGTATATCGAACCTCCGGTGTAGCAGTGTTAGTGTTGCTGAGGCTAGACAAGACGTTCACGACTGGACAAACATCAGATGTTTAGACACTTCACTATGTTTAAATTCCAATAGTTCATTCTTAGGCGCATTGAATCGGGTTTCGATTTCACCAAGAAGGACCGAAAAGCTACCTTCGTATATGTCTTTACAAGTCTTACAAGACCAAAGCAGTTGAGAACCAAGGCGCTATAGTTCCTTGATTATGCTATTCGCCAGTCCGATGTACTTGTAGTGGTACACTTTTCTACAGTCGTCTGCAACAACATTACAAGCCGGACAACTAAGCGCCATTACAAAGGTTGCACGCATACACACTGATTGTCAAAAAAACTAATCGCGGCCACAAGCGACGTTTGACGCCACAACAAAGACATTAATATTTCACTGAATCCACAGACCAAAACGATGAATTAGATTCCAAACCTAGTCAAAACGAGCACAAAAGGCACACACTGAACAATGTTGCACAGTGCGCACACTAGAAAAAAAGTTGAAAATCGTGAGAGCGTTGGATAAACGAACTAGGGTAAATGACCCAGTATTGGGCATCAGTTTCACAAAAACTGCTCCTACATTACAATTTTTTATTATTTTTAATGAAAGTGACATTATTTTGAACGATAAACCATCGTATTATGTAGTGCTATTTTTTATTTACCGATTTAAAGGTATTTTTTACAGAAAAGGGCCGGTCTGGTGGTACAGTCGTCAACTCGTACGACGTAACAACATGACCGTCATGGGTTCAAGTCCCGAATAGACCGTGCCCCCATACGTAGGACTGACTATCCTGCTATGGTAACAATAAGTCACTGAAAGTCAAGCTCACTTCACTAGTGGGTACTTGGCAGGCCTTGATCGACAGCGGTTGTTGTGTCAAAGAAGAAGAAGTTTAATTGAAAGTAAATATATCTTCTTTAATATGACTTCTACTACTACTAAATTACCGTCAGTACGTGTATGTACTTCTCATACATTATGTATCGCATAATTCAGCGAAAAGCCCTTTTGGAGTCAATCGATAACTATATCATTTGTCACTATTCGATTTCTTGCAAATGCAAATGTTGTCATCCATATGTTTGGAAAAGAAAATTAGAAAATTAAGAAAATTATCGATAAAAATTGTAGCGGAAATTGTGAACATCATCTAGAAACAGTGTAACGCGATGAATTTCAGTTTGATTCATTAAGGTTCCTGCAAAATGTTTCTGCGTCGTTTTTATTCATCACGTTCTCGACCTGTCTTACAACAGAACTATTGAGAGCGAAACCAGTAGTTGGTACGCAAACGTATTCGCAGTGAGGTCATATTGTACAAGCAAAAAAATAGTCGCGACATCGCACGAAGAATATCTCAACATTGTTTATAATTAAGTTTCCGTATTTAGTCGACACGTCTGAAACGATACAGCAACATTGTGATAGAGTCTTGGGTTTTATTATAAAGGCATATCGCGTGCTTGTAAACATGAGTTTTTCGTTGACGCTCTTTCGTGGTGGCTGGTTAGCTATTTCAATATGAGTTCATTAGCATACACGTGCATACAACGGTGCAATAGAAGAAAGCGTGTTACTTGTTTTGTTGGTGTGATCATCCTGCTGCTATTAACCTTAGTTTTGGCGAACAGATTGCTTACAAATAGCCAACTAGAGTGTGAAGAACTTAGTGGATCATTCTCAAATAAAGTGACTGTTACTGACACCGCAAATGCATATGTTCCAAAGTATGTTCCAGAAGCAATCTCCAGTGTGCGAAATTTACGCAAAAAAGATATTTTAATCCGCCGCAACCTAAAACTTCAGTGCATCCCTCTAATGGGAAACGGCTCTGTCCTCGGCATGATGTTCGAGATTATCAATCACATTACGCAGATCCAAATGAAGCACTTCTATCAACACAGCCATATCGTAAGACGAAATATCCTACACAATGTCACCGTTATATGAGATTTCTTCATTTCAGAGTACTTCATTTGGCCTTCTCTCGCTTGCCCTTGGAATGATGTTGGTAACAATTACGAAACTAAACATCCTGTCTCAAAATTGCCTACGAGAAATTGTTACTGTCCCTTTCCTCTACTGGCAAAGAACAAGCTGTGTTATCATGGTATAACATGTTTTCCAAAAACAACCGGCTCTATAATATCAACTACAACGGTCATCATTCCTACAACTTCTACAACTGCATCCATCACTTTTTCAACTTCAACGATAACGACAATATCTTCAACCAATACGGAAACTACTACAACAACGGCACCTACAACGACAACTACAACAACAGCACCTACAACGACAACTACTACAACTCCAACTACTACAACAACCCCAACTACAACGACAACCACTACAACTCCAACTACAACGACAACTACTACAACTCCAACTACAACGACAACTACTACTACTCCAACTACAACGACAACCACTACAACTCCAACTACAACGACAACTACAACAACCCCACCTACAACAACAACTACTACTACTCCAACTACAACGACAACTACTCCCACTAGAACTACTCCCACGACTCCCACTAGAACTACTCCCACGACTCCCACTAGAACTACTCCCACGACTCCCACTAGAACTACTCCCATGACTCCCACACCCCGACGCACTTGGCCACCTAGACGGTAAATCATCGACTCTCTTTGTGACCGAAAGGGGAAAATTATAAAAATTAATCGTAGAGTTTCACGTGAAGAGCCAAATTTTTACCAAGAGCAAAACTATGTGAAAGTTCTATGAAATATATGAACAGTTTAGAGCCGCATCTCATTCTTCTTCCATTTGACGTAACGTCATACGCGGACATAAGTCTCGAATGCCGCGTACAGGCTGAGCATAATTCATTACCACGCAGCCGGATAGTCAGACCTTGCTACGGTGACACGGTCCATTCTAGGCATGAACCCATGTCGACCATGTTATTGAGTCGTTCGAGTTGACGACTGTACCACAGGACCGCCCCCGTGAGCCGCATCTTCTTTTTCTTCTTCTTGGCCTGCTCATGTACGAGCACGTCTAGTAGACATGGCCAGGTCGCCAATCCGTTTCCAGAAAACTCGGTCCTGGGCTGCAGTCCTCTAACCACGGCTGCATCCGATCTCCGACAGGTTCGACTCCACCTGATCCAGCCAACGAGCTCGCTGTGCTCCTCTACGCCTCGTTGACGACGGTTCATGGTGGTGCATGAGTCCGGCATCCTCATCACGTGCCCCAGCCATCGTATCCTTCCGGCTTTAATGACCGTCAGCATATCTGCACCGCCAAACAGCTCAGCTAGCTCGTGGTTCATCCTCCTTCTCCATACGCCCTGCTCGCACACACCGCCAAAGATAGTCCTTAGCACCCGCCGTTCGAAAATGGCGAGTGCATTGGCGTCCTCCGTTAGCATAGTCCAAGACTCGTACCCGTAGAGGACTGCCGGACGAATCAGTGTGCGATATATATCACATTTAGTGTGTTGCTGGAGTCTTCTGGATTGCAGGAGTTTGTGGAGCGCGTAGTAGGCACGACTTCCCTGAACAATGCACCTTCGGATTTCGCTGCTTACGTTGTTGTCCGAAGTTACGATCGTGTCAAGGTAGTAGAACTCCTCTACCACCTCGAAATCGTCGCCGTCAACCGATACTCTGCTTCCGAGTCGGGATCTATCGCGTACAGAGCCCCCGGCAAGCAGGTACTTTGTCTTCGTCGCATTGATCCTCAATCCAATCCTCCCGGGCTCGCGTTTTAGTCGGGTGTACGCTTCGCACACCGTCGCAGTTGTACGACCGATGATGTCAATGTCATCCGCGAAGCCAAGGAATTGGAGAAATCGAGTGAAAATCGTGCCCCGGATGTCGAAACCCGCGCTTCGCATGACACCTTCCAGAGCCATGTTGAACATCCATGTTGCCTTAGACCCCGGTGAAATTCGAACGATTCCGAAAGCATGTTTATCACTCTCACCTTGTACTGTACCCCGTCCATAGTGGCCCTCAACAGCCGTATCAGCTTTCCAGGGAATCCGTACTGCTGCATGGTATTCCATAGCTCATTCCGATCTATGGTATCGTAGGCCGCCTTGAAGTCGATGAACAGGTGGTGCGTAGGGATCTGGTGCTCTCGGCATTTCTAAAGGATCTGCCGTAGAATAAAGATTTGGTCGGTGGTCGATTTGCCTCCAACAAATCCAGCTTGGTAGCTCCAACGAAATCCAACGAAATCTGTAGCAAGAGGCGAATGTTTGCAGAAGAGTATTCGGGACAAGATCTTGTAGGCAGCATTCAGGACTGTGATGGCTCGGAAGTTGGCACAGTCCAGCCTGTCGCCATTTTTGTACACTGGGTGTATGACACCCCGTTTCCACTCGTCCGGTAGTTCTTCCTGATCCCAAATCGTCGCAATCAGCCAATGCATGATGACGGCAAGCCGCTCCGGACCCATCTTGAACAGTTCGACCACTAGACCATCGCTGCCAGCTGACTTGTTACACTTCAACTGTTTGATGGCATCAATGACTTCGTCCAAAGATGGCGTGGGCACTTCGTCATCGTCATGCTGGCTGTCGTAGGGCTGCTCTCCTCTGCTTCCTGCTTCTTGGCCTGGAAGAGTCGGGTCTGCTGCCTCCTCAGTCGTCTGTAGTCTTCCACGTTCTGTCGGGTCTCGCGCTGGAGCATGCGGGTACGCGCGACGTTCTTCTCGGAGAGTGCTCGTCTGCACTCATTACCAAACTATTCCTTCCTCCAGTTGCGGGTCATGCGGCCAATTGTTCGCTCGGCCGTGCTGCTGATGGCTTGCTCCACCATACGCCAGTGGTCATTGAGAGACTCGCTAGTGGTGTCCTCCGGCAACGCTTCTCCAAACGCGATGGCGAAGTCCCTCGCCACATCAGCTTGTCTCAGCCGGTTGAGTGTGTTGAGCCTTGGGATAGGCTGGTAGCGCAGTTTATTAGCCACGCATAGTTTTTGGCGTAACTTAACCATAACCATAATGGTCTGAGTCGACGTTTGCTCCTCTGTAGGTTCTTACGTCGATTACATCCGAGAAGTGCCTTCTATCGATGAGAACGTGGTCGATCTGGGATTATGTCTGCTGCGGTGATCTCCAGGTGTAGTTGAAGCGAGGTGCGTGCTGGAAGAAGGTGCTGCGGATGGTCATGTGTTTGGAGGAGACGAAATTGAGGAGCCGAAACCCGTTGTCGTTCGTCAGCTGGTGGGCACTGAAACTTCCTATCGTCGGTTTAAATGCCTCCTCCCGTCCGACCTGAGCATTTAAATCCCCGATGACAATTTTGACATCGTGTTGTGGGCAGCGGTTACCAACTGCGTATAAAAGTTGTCTTTATCGTCATCGGTGCTCCCAAGGTGTGGACTATGCACATTTTTAATGCTCAGCTGCCACGAATCCTCAACCTGCACATCCGGCCATTGATCGGCCACCACCCGATCACTCGTTTCCTCATCTCACCTATGACCAGGAACCCCGTACCGAGTTCTTGCTTTTCACCACCGCTCTGGTAGATCATGCAATCACTCCGATAAGGGCGCTCCGTCACTCCTTTCCAGCGCACATCTTGAAGTGCTAGTATTCCGAAGCCACGGGCAATCACCTCGTTCGCAAGAATGCGGGTACTTCCGGTTGCTGTGAGGGACCTGCAGCATGTCCCGAGTTTCCAATCGTTAGCCTTGTTCAGTTGCGTGGGTCGGTTTCGTTTAGTCCAATTCGAAATCTTTTGATTACGTTTCGTTGCATTTGGGGTTTTCTAGGGGTGGCTTGCAAGTCCTCTCCCCCAACCTCCTATATCGTCGGAGGGCCTACGCATCCTTGATTAATGCCCCTTAGAATGCCAGGACAGAAGGGACACCCAGCCGCCCCTAACATGGAGAACACACGCTGACCAACCCCCCCCCCCCTCGCCTAATTTAGCCGTATAACCCATCCTCCCAAGGGTTTGGGTTTCCTCGTGTACCCAAGCTCAGATTATTGGAGAGATATGTTACCGTTATGTACGCCATGGACGTATTGAGTCGGAGTAGAGTATGGAGATCCTATATTAACCTTCAAGAGGTGTCGGACCATACCCGGATCAGTGCGGTATTGCTACAAACACTGACACCAGAACATGAGCCGTATGCGATCCGTATTTTGCCAATCGGTGGTCTAGCTCAATGATACTACTTACTTACTTATCCGGCACTACAACCGCTTTGCGGTCTTGGCCTGCCTCAGGAGTGTCCGAAACCGCTCACGGTCTCGCGCCTTCGTCTGCCAGTCCGTTATCCCGGCCTTAATGGCGGACGCCTCCACGCCATCTTGCCACCTCAATTTGGGCCTACCACGCCTCCTCTGTCCTTGTGGACGGCCTAAAAAGACTTTACGGGCTGGGTCGTCCGTTTCCATGCGTATAACATGGCCAGCCCACCGGAGCCTGGCGAGCTTTATACGCTGTACGACAGTGAGGTCGCCGTACATCTCGTATAGCTCGTCATTATAGCGGCTCCTCCATTGTCCTTCCACACATACGGGGCCAAGTATCCTTCTGAGCATCTTCCTCTCGAACGCGGCTAAGAGGGTTTCGTCAGATTTGGACAGTGTCCATGTCTCAGAGGCGTATGTGAGTACTGGTACTATATAGGTACTATATAGTCCCAGCTTCGTCCGTCGCGACAGGTTCTTTGAGGTAAACTGCTTTTTCAGGCTGTAGAATGACCGGTTGGCAGCCAGCATCCTTGCGCGCAACTCAGCTTCCATGCTGTTGTCGTTGCTGACCTTTGACCCAAGATAGGTGAATTGTGGGACGACTTCAAAAGTGCGTTCACCTATCTGTACGTCACACCTACGTAGATTCGGATTATTTATTGGTAGGTCCGCTGATGTTGCCACCATCAGTTTGGTCTTTGCCTCGTTTATCTGCAATCCGAGGCTCTCTGCCGCCTGCTCAATCCCTTGGTAGGCTTCTGCTACATAGGAGAGCCGCAGACCAATGATGTCTATATCATCAGCGTATGCCAGGATCTGGGTTGACTTATAGAAGATGGTTCCCGTAGTCTCCACCCTCGAGTCGCGGATGGCCCTCTCTAGCGCCAAGTTGAATAGGAGACAGGCAAGCCCGTCCCCCTGGCGCAGACCTTTGGTGGTAGCAAAAGGTCCTGAGAGTTTTCCATCCACCCTCACCTGGCATGTGACGTTGGTCATAGTCATTCTAACTAGCCTTATCAGTTTGGCCGGGATTCCAAATGAGCTCATAGCGTCGTACAGTTTTACCCTGGCTATGCTATCGTATGCGGCTTTGAAGTCTATGAAGAGATGGTATGTGTCGTTTTTGTATTCAGCCATCTTCTCCAAGATCTGCCGCATGGTGAAGATCTGATCAGTGGTTGATTTTCCGTTTCGGAATCCTCTTTGATAGTTTCCTACTATCTCTTCGACGTGCGGGACAAGGCGATCCTGAAGGATCAGGGAGAATATTTTATAGGCGGTATTCAACACCGTAATACCCCTGTAGTTGTTGCAGTCCAACCTGTCTCCCTTCTTGTATACGGGGTAGATGATGCCGAGATTCCAATCACAAGGCATCGATTCGCTATCCCACACCTCAGTAACAATTTGATGAATCTCGTTTTCTAGTCGTGCACCTCCATTCTTGACCAGTTCAGCTGCAATTCCGTCGGTTCCGGGTGCCTTGTTATTTTTCAGCCGACGGATAGCCTTTCGTGTTTCTTCTATGCTAGGTGGCAGTAGCATGACACTATCTGCTAGTGGCGCTTCTAGCTGTTCATTTAACTGGTCGTTGAGTAATTCATCAAAGTACTGAGCCCACCGCGAGAGGACCTCTGGCTGGTTACTAACCAGATCTCCATCCTTGTTGCGACAGCAGGTTACCTTAGGTACCACGTTGTTTCGGTGACCTGCTATCGCTTGGTAAAACTTTCGTGTCGGTCCGTACGCCTCTCTGGTTTGCTCGAGTTCCCGCATGTTTTGCTCTTCCAAAGCATGCTTCTTAGAGCGGTGAACTCGTTTCTCTTCGCGTCTGAGCCGTGAATATTCCTCTGCGCATGCCCGCGTTCTATGCCGTTGCTGCATTGCTCGGTATGCAGTATTCTTACGTTCGGTCACTTGTCTGCATTCATCGTCGAACCAGCCAGATTTGGTGTTGCCACGACGTGGTGGGAGTATATTTCTTGCACAGTTTATTATGTTTGTTTTTAGAGCGTTCCACCTCTCGCTCGTAGTTTCATATCTGTTTTCTGGTAGTAGAGACTCGTCTAAAGCGGCTTTGAATTCCTGTTGGACAGTAATGTCCCTTAGAGAGTCCGTGTTGAGCCGAGGCTGCGTGTTTTCTCCGCCCCCATTGGTGCGGGGGCGGGCGATTCTACAACGTATCACTAAGCCAACCAAGTAGTGATCGGAATCGATATTGGCTCCTCGATAAGTTCTGACGTTTAACAGGCTCGACTGTCGTCGGCGGCTTATTAACACGTGGTCGATCTGGTTGAAGGATTCGCCATCCGGGTGCGCCCACGTCATTTTGTGGATGTCCCTCCGCGCAAATTTGGTACTTCCTACAACCAGATTGTTCGCTGCGGCGAACTGGACCAATCTACTACCATTATCGTTACTGTGCTCATGCAGACTGTGACAGCCAGTGTATTGGCGGTACATTGGCTCCCTACCGACTTTTGCGTTGAAGTCCCCCAGGATGATTTTGAGGTCATGCCTGGGGCACGCATCTATAGTTCTAGCGAGGCGGCCGTAAAAAAGGTCCTTCTCCTCTTCCTCTTTATCTTCGGTAGGGGCGTGAACGTTTATGAGGCTTATATTAAAAAATTTGCCTCGCATGCGCAGGGTGCATAGCCTATCGTTTATAGCCTTGAAATCTATGATTACGGATTTCAGCCGGGGACCTACGGCGAAACCCGTTCCGAGCACGTGGTGGCGGTCGTGGCAGCTGTAGTAAATATCGTAGCATTGCTTACCACGCCTGTTGTGCACACCGTTCCCTAGCCACCGATCACCGAGCTCAATGATAGACAGAATATAACTCGCGAGTCTCAGCTATCTGGATAGTAGTTCTCTTACCTTATTAGAATCATGATACATTTTAATAATGACTTACAGGTTTACCACGATTTATTGGTTGGTTTTCATCAATTTTGGTTGGTTCCCATATTTTTTTGGTGCGTTGCCACGATTTTTTGGCCATTTCCCAGAATTTGTTGGTCCTATTGTATTGATATCCAATCGGACGATACAAATAAATTGTGGAAACGAACCAAAAATCTACGGGCTGCGATGAAAAAATCGTGAGACGAGCGCAAAAATTATGGAAACTGATCAATAAATCGTGGGAAGCCCTGTAATCAATTTCAATGCATGCAACTTTAACCGTTATTTTAAAATGTTACTGGCTTCTTATGGTACACAGTTTTTCAACAATTGGTCTAGCTCACTGTCCACTTACATGTATTCGGAAACTATTTTAATGTAAATTAGAACTGCTGCTACAGTAATTGCCACAGAATGCGATGATTGTACACGCGATTAACACTTTTAATGAAAACTAAAAATAAAGTTTTACTTGACAAGCACTAGACTAGCCCTAAGGGAACTGTCAGAACCCCGCCGCATGCGATTTTGCCACATGCTTTTGTATGGGATTTGGCGATAATAACAGCACTTGCGAATCTGCCGCATGCGGTGATGCGGCAAAATCAAACTCATTTGATATTGCCGCATCGCCGCAAGCGATTTTAACATCATATCTAATAATGATTATCTTTATAAAGAAACAACAAAATATCAAAGTACCCTAAAAAGCTAGAAAATTGAGAAAACTCATTTCTTGCCGCATGCGACCAAATCGCATGCGGCGACTCTCTGGCCATTACCTAAAGAGCCTGGCCCACATAACATAACGGGTGAACCAGAAAATGTAAGCACAATTTCTAAATGACGTTACTAGTAAACGGATGATGCAAAACCGCTGATTCTTTGTCTGCTTCTGGGCAGCCAGCAGTGTAAAGCTACTAACTAGTGCATTGAAAGTATTTTTTTTTGTCTACCGTGTCTGTTGGCATTTACGTCGAAAAGCGCAAAAGTGTTTTGCACAAATGATGCTCGACTTCCAACATTTCTTTAAACCAGTCAGCGAAATTGGAAGGAGTCAGTATCGGAACCGTACGGCCCGCCATCAGAAAGTTTCGTGAGGGGTCCAGCTTCGAAGACGCGCCGAAAAAAAAATGAAAACCAGGACCTGTCCAAAAGTGCCGAAAATCGTTGGTCACAAGTTTGGTGCTGAACCTGATGGAAAGTGTCAGGTCGAAAGTGCGATCGTAGGCATACGATTTTTTTTCGAACATAGTCCAGAACACACGGTTTATAAAATAAAAATGCAGTGTCTGGAAAAAAAATTCGCCTACCTTATAAATCGTGCTTATACTTTGTGGTTCGTCCTTTATGAAAGTAATAAAAGATGAATTTTGATTCCCTAGCGTAAATAAATAAAACACATTTATAAATTAGGATTACCAGTCATATAACTTGGAACCATTTGGAATATCACAATTGTTTATTTAAATATTTGAAATATTCCGTTGAGATTTGTGATCGTATAATATAATCTATGGGCCGGTCTGGTGGTACAGTCGTCAACTCGTACGACGTAACAACATGACCGTCATGGGTTCAAGTCCCGAATAGACCGTGCCCCCATACGTAGGACTGACTATCCTAATATGGTAACAATAAGTCACTGAAAGTCAAGCTCACTTCACTAGTGGGTACTTGGCAGGCCTTGACCGACAGCGGTTGTTGTGTCAAAGAAGAAGAAGAATATAATCTATAATGAAACTGTGCATGTTGGCAGTCAATCGGCAAAAACATCTCCAAATTGTAACAATGGCAAAAACAATCTCCAAAAAGTGATACTTTTCTTTCAAAAATATAAATGCTAGCAGTTCTTGTGTCGTATCCATGTATCTAAATGATAAATTAAATAATTCCTGTGCATAAAATATACTCCCAACACGCCGTGGCAACACCACCCGGTAGCCCCCGGGTTTGGGTGGAAATCCGGAACTCACGAAATAGCAGCTGAACCGGTCCTGAACGGAGGAGCACGTTTAGAGTTGCACGATACAAGAAAGGAGACGGGCTGGACTGCAATGACGAAAGGGGTGTTACGGCGTTTAATTCCGCCTATAAAATCTTATCCCTGATCCTTCAGGATCGTCTTGTTCTGGGTGACTCTACCTATGTGCTATATAGACTTTGGTTGAGAGGGACATTTGATAAAACAGCATGAGAAAGTTTTGACAGTAAGATGAAAAAGCTTCAATAGTTTCATCGCAGCATTCAACGACGACTTAGTAGTAGTGCTTGTAGTGTATCCATGAACATTTCGCTCATTTTTATAACATTTTTCCAAGTGGAGACTTCGGGTTAAGTCTTTAGAGTAACGGCAGCAACTCCTATAATTATTTGCTATAAAATACCATTAGCGCAAGCAGCGTGAAGTAGATATAGTTAGCCTGGCAGCGTAGGACATAAGTATTAACGTAAGTCATTAGTGAAACCTACCAAGGGAACGTGCCGAGAACATCGTATTACATATAAATGAGGCAAAGACCAAACTGAAATAAAAAAAATCAACTTTTTAATAACGTAATTTCCAAGATAAGGTTTCAATCTTTAGGCTTAAACTAAGAAAAATCCATAATATGAGTTCTTTATCTCTTTTGATTCTCGAGAATGAGGCTCTCGCAGTAGAGACTTGTTAAAAAACGCAGAAAATTCTTATTTTTATAGAAAATTTGAACCTTTGTAACTTGTTTGAATATGAACTGTTGTATCTAATTATGTATGTGCCTGCATTCAAGCCTACAGAAACGAGAACTTGACGTCAGAAGCTTGTAATAGCTTCTATCTAAGTTGTGTATGTGTAGTTTTAAAATTTGTACTACCTGGGAGTAAAAGTTGTGAAAATTAGCTACAATTGTCTCATGCAAAATAAAAAAAAAACATTGTATGATTTCAATCTATAAGTTATTTTCTTACAGTCTGAAAATTTTGAAAATGTTATATTACAAATAAAAGAAAAAACGTACAAAATTTATAAAACCATTGCAAAATCCCTTAAAACGCTATTTTATGTAGCGCCATTTAGTGTTTTCGTTATGAACTACATATGAATTGTAATTTACTGTCATGATACTTGACTACAAGTTATAAAAACCAACAATGGAGCGCTTTCCGTTTGAAGTTCGTAGGCTGAAATTTCAGCCTGTCAGCTGTTTGCATTGTATAGCAGTTTTCGAGCAGCTATCTATGTGAGTATAATATACAGGTGGGCTTATCCCAAGGTGTATGAATTTAGAAGGCTGATTTTTATCGCTTCTGCTTCTGAATGAAGATTTTAAGAGTGTTTTGAGTATTCGTCAAGCCTCTAGAAAGCTCGTTGGAGCAAAAACTTTCTCTCGTTCTGTCAAAAAGTGATGTTCAAAATTGGTTATAAAAAATGCTATGAGACCACCTGGACTACATACACATTGATTCTAGATTCCACCATGCGATCTCTTTAATGAATCTTGGGATAAATGTAAACAACACCGTGTTTTCGACCAGGTACTCGAATCTAATTCTAGCTTTGAGGCTAGAATAATCTAGACTGAAAATTGCAGGCTAGTTTTTTGTGTAGTTTTGTATGGAGTGTTTACATGATTTCAGCCTCCAACTGTCAAACTCCATACAAAAAACTAACTAGAATCGTGAAGGCCCCCAATCACTGTAAACGCTATTTTATACCGACATTTGTTCGAAACTACCCACTGTGCAGTGAAGAGCTCAACGAGGCAACAAAAAAGATAAGAAGAACATCGCAGAATTCTTTAATTATTAATTATCTTTTTTCGGGGATGCGCTTAAAGTTAAATTTAAAGGTAGGGTAGGTAGGGTAGGGTATTTTTTTTAAATCCTAATTAACTTAATTAGTCTATTCTAACTCACCCTAAAATATTCACGCCTGGTTTGTATAGTTTTTTCCGACTGGTTTTGGATCACTTTTGTTATGTCTGTGAAGTTTTTATTCGGTATATGAAAAGTCACTCTTTATTGATCGCTTCAGTTCACACATAGCTACTCCTCCTCGCTTATCCAGTGCTGCCGATTTTAACGCTGCGCGTTTTCTCTCTCGCAATTCGTTCCTAATTCGCTCTCGTTCTCCCGATCTCGCTACCGTTATCACACTCTCCCTACCACTAGCGCTTTTCCTTTCTTACATGTCTTAACACTTTTGCAATTATTGATTACACTAATAACGTACATAATAAATAAAACACACAAACGATAAACACTTCAAAATTATACAATTGCGGTGGCCGCGCACCAGCCGCACCGAGCGCCCCCGCTGAGAGCTCCTGCTCGATCGGCTCGCTAAAAGACTCTAGCGGAATTTGGGGCAAGTGTGCCACCTTAAGCATTTGATGTTATAATTCATTAGAACGTGTTTGTTAAAAGCCGATTAAAATTGCATAACCATTTTACATCTATTTCCTCACTTATAAATGAGTTTCGCTTGAAACAAGTGCAAACAAAACTGTTTCGAAGCGTTTTAAAAAGGGTCTTTTAGACGTTGTTTTTTGGGCTAAGGGGCAAAAATGCCACTCGTATGGGGCAAGACGGCCACCTGGTTAAAATAAACGTATTTCTTAGATAATTGGAAATTGTTACGTTTGTAGCACTAGTGTATGTATTCCTACATGTCTTGAGTCACCAATGAACCCTTTTTCATCACAAACTGTATCGCAATATGGTTTGTTGCTGGTCTTTTTTTCGGGATGGAATCCGCTCGTAAAAGCGCACCATACCGCTGTACGCTACAACAATGTTTATATTTTTGATAGCTCGCGCCTATGAAAGAGGGTGGCACACTTGCCCCAAATAGAGGTGGCTCTTTTGCCCCAAAAGTTGTAACTTTTTTGAAATTGAATTTTTCAGTGACAAAAAGAAAGTTTTTTTCAACTAACCCCGCCAAAAAATTCACGTTTTCTCAGCTTTATGGTGGTGTAAATATTTTCTCGGTTGATTGTTCTCAGGATTTTCCAGAGCTTATTTGGTTTGATTAAAAAAATATAATATTCTGCTCAATTTTGAAACTCAACATAAATTAGTTCAAAACAATGGGAAATATCGATTGATCTATATGAAATTCAGCTCCGTATACCTAGACATTGGAACGCATCCAACTGTATACACAATTGATCATTTAACTGAAGATTTTTAGCGCAACTGCCACGGCTAGTCCAGGGTCGGCACGGCTGCCTACAACAACTTTCTTTAAAGCGAATTAGCGCGTGGCCACGGAGGTGACAAAATGTTGAAAAAATTTCAACTTTGTCAAAATTGCTTGTCAACTGCAAAAAAGAGCTTTTCTCGTGGCCGCACCAAAAATATACACAAGAACGACAAAAAGCTCCAACATCTGAATATCATCGATATTTTGTTTAAGAAGTACTAAATAGGTGTAAACATCAATTCGAATCATGCATTTTAGCATTTATATCATAGCAATGGGTCACAACTGCGCCAAATAGCTGTTTGTTTACGCTTTTTCGCGAACGTCAAATTTTGTCACTTTTTGTCAACTTTTGTCAACTTTATTTCCTGGCTGCTCCAGGTTACAAAATTTTGACAAAAGCTCAAAAAAGTGACAAGAGCTCACGTTTTGAAAAATTTGTCAGCATTTTGTCACTCTCATGGCCTTTCGCCTAATGACACCAGCAATAGTATATATGTAAATCTGCATTCCTTGTGAAGCGGCTTGTGTCAGTTATCATGCGTATCATGCTTTTGTTGTCCATGATTTGTAGTCTACAGAGGTGAGTTTTCACACATGTCGTAAAATACAAAGGAAAACCACATCAGCAAGCAAGCAAGGGAAAGTTAATTTCGTAGTATTACAAGTATTTCTATTTTTGCTCAATTTTGAGGTTCTTTTCATAGAAAATAAAGACCAACACGCCGCATAACTAGTTCCCTGTATATTCACACAAACAGATCATATGTGCAGATAGGTTTAAGTCTTAAAACAAAACACAAAGTTCAGTATGACATGAATATAATTCTTGCTTAAAAAATACGTAGTTTAATTTAAAAAAAAACTAGCAGCAATATCCTTCTAAAAATATCATATACAGAACGTTATTTATGGCGAAACTTCCGTATTTAGTCGACACGTCTGAAACGATACAGCAACATTGTGATAGAGTCTTGGGTTTTATTATAAAGGCATATCGCGTGCTTGTAAACATGAGTTTTTCGTTGACGCTCTTTCGTGGTGGCTGGTTAGCTATTTCAATATGAGTTCATTAGCATACACGTGCATACAACGGTGCAATAGAAGAAAGCGTGTTACTTGTTTTGTTGGTGTGATCATCCTGCTGCTATTAACCTTAGTTTTGGCGAACAGATTGCTTACAAATAGCCAACTAGAGTGTGAAGAACTTAGTGGATCATTCTCAAATAAAGTGACTGTTACTGACACCGCAAATGCATATGTTCCAAAGTATGTTCCAGAAGCAATCTCCAGTGTGCGAAATTTACGCAAAAAAGATATTTTAATCCGCCGCAACCTAAAACTTCAGTGCATCCCTCTAATGGGAAACGGCTCTGTCCTCGGCATGATGTTCGAGATTATCAATCACATTACGCAGATCCAAATGAAGCACTTCTATCAACACAGCCATATCGTAAGACGAAATATCCTACACATGTCACCGTTATATGAGATTTCTTCATTTCAGAGTACTTCATTTGGCCTTCTCTCGCTTGCCCTTGGAATGATGTTGGTAACAATTACGAAACTAAACATCCTGTCTCAAAATTGCCTACGAGAAATTGTTACTGTCCCTTTCCTCTACTGGCAAAGAACAAGCTGTGTTATCATGGTATAACATGTTTTCCAAAAACAACCGGCTCTATAATATCAACTACAACGGTCATCATTCCTACAACTTCTACAACTGCATCCATCACTTTTTCAACTTCAACGATAACGACAATATCTTCAACCAATACGGAAACTACTGGTACTGCAACCCCCACGGAAACTACCACAACAACAACTCCCATGGAAACCACAACAACCTCAACTGAAACTACTACTACAACAACCCCCGCAGAAATTACCACTACAACAACCCCAATGGAATCTACCACTACAACTCCAATTGAAGTTACAACAACCTCAACTGAAACTACCACTAGAATTCCCATTGAAACTACTACAACATCAACCCCCACGGAAACTACAACAACATCAACCCCCACGGAAGCTACTACTACAACTCCCATGGAAACAATAACAACCTCAACTGAAACTACCACTAGAATTCCCATTGAAACTACTACAACATCAACCCCCACGGAAACTACAACAACATCAACCCCCACGGAAGCTACTACTACAACTCCCATTGAAACTACAACGATAACCCCCACAGAAACTACCATTACAACAACCCTTACAGAAACTACAACAACAACCCCTATGGAAACTACAACAACAACAACCCCTATGGAAACAACAACAACCTCAACTGAAATTACCACTACAACTCCCATTGAAACTACATCAATAACAACCCTCACGGAAACTACAACAACAACAGCTCCCACAGAAACTACAACAACAATAACCCCCACGGAAACACACAACCTCAACTGAAACTACCACTACAACTCCCATTGAAACTACTACAGCAACAATCCCCACAGAAACTACAACATCAACAACCCCCACGGAAACTACTTCTACAACTCCCGTTGAAGCTACAACAACCTCAACTGAAACTACCACAACCCCAACTACAACGACAACTACTACAACCCCACCTACAACGACAACTACTACAACCCCACCTACAACGACAACTACTACAACCCCACCTACAACAACAACAACAACTAGAACCCTACCTACAACGACTCCAACTACCACAAGGGTTGTACCTTCACCCACTAGAGCAACACCTCGACCTTAGTGCATCGTACAGTTCAGTTCAGTTTCTACTTACAGGAATGCTGAAAAATCTTATGAATTGTAAAATTTCTTCGTGTTGTAGCTGTCACGAGCAGCAATGATTATTAATGCGAGCATAATTTCCATTTCTATCAAAAGCAAAGCAGCCGGCATGTACATTATTTAATTGGTTTTATTTATTTAATTTATTTAATTTATTTAATTTTATTTATTTGCCTCTAGGGCTTTATTATAAGTAACTTACAACTTATTCTTGAGATATAATTAACCTTGCATAACAAATTTATTTATTTCCAGTAACTCACTTGTTATACGAACAGCCTCTTATTCAGATAACTTTCTTTTAATGTAATATTAAATTACATTTTAACTTTTTATATGAACTAGTCAAGGACCGGTAGCAATCTGCCGAGTGCACTGGAATTCAAAGATTTTCCGAAAACTCTTATTTGATGATCCTATTCAATCCCAAATGCGTACTTACAGAAGAGACAATCTTGGTATGCCCAACATTCCGCTTTGCGCTCTTGTGGTCTTCTTGAGTCTTTAAAATCTTCTTCTATTTGGCGTAACATCGCGGACATGCCGGCAGGCCTATACAGGCTTTCGAGACTTTATTCATTACCATGTAGCCTGATAGTCAATCCTTGCTACGGGGGGACGGTACATTCTGAGCTCTATATGGTTACCGTAGGCATCCTTTCCTATCCCCTTGGACGCACTACACTTCCATTGTGTTTTTCTGCAGTCGATTGCTCTTCCTAACGCACAGTATGTTGCTACCATGTCGCGCAATGAGTGGCATGTCACCTTCAGTGACAAATCAACCATAATGCGGACTAAAAAACCGCATGACGCCCCGTGGCCGAAGGAGACCCGGAGGTCAGTAGCTTAGCTTCTGTCTGCGAGTAATTTGTTGAAGTTTTACATTCATACTATCGAGATTCACGTCCATCACCCTGCTCGAAGCTTCAACTCGGCCTTTTTCCTGTAACCGCTATGGTTCTTAACTCGTCTTACTAGACCACTTCCACTCTAATGTCCTGTCTCCATATTTTAATTCAGCGTAATTTTCACAGGAGCATAGCTAAAGAGTGTCCTCAACGATGAGTGAAAAAGATTTTCTGATAAGTTGTCTGCGGAACTGTATAAAATGACCTGGAAATATGAGTGACGAGAGTGTGGCTAAACTAACGTTTACCTTAACTACAAACAAAGAATGCTTAGATTTATGTTCTTGGTATAGTTAAATTTGCATGTTTCCGAAAAAAAAACTCGCATCTGCCGACGGTAACTCGAACGGGAACGCCGATTGCCAAAATGAACGAAATGTCCGTTTGAGTGAAAAGCCTGAATATGTTAGCGAACAATTCAACGATAGTGGTTAAGAAGAGGTTAAGAAATTATTGCCAAACTCTGTATTTATTTGCTTATTTTTATGTTCTTGTATTTTATTGCCTCCAAAACCGACGAAGAATTTACTTTTCCATAAAACATATCAGCTTCTACAAATATAACGTGATTATTGCCTTTGCTCACATCTATCGTTGTGAAATTGTACATGCATACACTACGCTAAAATCACAAAAGTGGCAACTACACACACACATGCAATGTGTCATAGGATAATAGAAGCAGGGTGGGGTGTAAAGATATCTTGAGATCATTTCTGGTGGGAAAGCGAGAGAACGCTTAAACGCAGGTCGGTTCATTAACACTCAAAACCACAGCCCAAATGGTCCGCATTAGATTGCCAGTACGTCCGATATGGTGGACACGTTGTCGCCGGTCATATTGTGTTCATCTTGAAACCGAGCATACCGCACGTGTGGCGATGGCTGTGTACGTGCTCTGGACGGTACGGTCTGTAGCTCATCGGCCAGACGCAGAACGGCTTTGCGCCTCCGGTACGCTACAGTTAACACGACCAGCGTTAGCGCAGCAACAGCCAGTGCTGCAACGACCGTATATCCGAGCGAAGAACCGCCATCGATCGGTTGGTCTGATTATTGGAGGAGCCGGTTTCGTTACCGCCCTGAAGAAGAGCGCTCGGTCCATTCTGGTGAGCGATGGACGTGTTCGGTGACGGTACGATAGGAAAGGTTTCCGCACGTTCGGTCGCGTTGTCTGGCAGAGTCACCATATCGCTTTCGGTAGCAGTTACAACATCGGACGTAATCACGGTCGGGCGCACGCTTGTTGCCGGTGACGTAGACATGAGATCGGGCTCCGAACTCACCACATTGGAAGTGTTTGCTGGTTCGGGAGCGACTGTAGACTGGAGACCGCTTGTCGAGAACATTGCATAGGGTTCCGTTGATGAGTATCCACTGGACTCCTCGATTGGGGCTGGTTCTGTTCGTTTGAGATTCTGGAAGCAGAAGTTAAACATAAACAAGGTCTTAAGTATCGCATTTCACAGTTCCTTATCGTTCGAGGTCACCACCTAAGGTATGCTAGCTTGGTACAATTACACCGCACTTCATCCGTGGCCGTTTCGACGGTAGTGCAGTCCCTGCCGCTCCATACACCGTTGCCCACGTTTGACACTGAAAACATTGCAAGAGTTTGAGTTAGTTGCCCCTTGGTTGGTTGCTGTTTCCAACACTCCAAGTGCATACATACCGTCACGTTCGGCAGCCGGCGTCCGTCCAGCGACCACAGAAAGTAGTCATTTCTCCAGTCCACCAGCGTCCACATGCCGCCCTTCTCCACCGACAGCACGAACGCTTCGTAGAAGCCCAGGTCCAGCTCGTGCGCTTGCTCGGCCCGCTCGACAAACAGATCGCGGGCGTAGTATACGCGCCCCAGACAGAAATACTCCGTCTCGGGGAAGGCGTCCAGAAGCCGGCCGCGGCCGGCGGGAGTGCTGAGCAGCACGTGGTTCGGAATCGGCACGTGGCCAACGTTCATTTCCGCAACGCTACGGTAGCGATTCACCTCCAGCGTAAGCAGCTGGCCCACAAAAACGTAGTGCGGCTCCAGCGCGCAATAGTTCCGGGCGGCCTGATGCACGAAGCTTAACAAACTCGTACGTGCCTGCCGCGCAACGGACACGTTTTTCGATACAGTTAAGCTCTCCATCAGTAGCAGCTTGGTGTTGAGTTTGCTCGCACCTCCGACAATTGAGGGCGCTGGTGCGGAGCGTTTCGGCCTTGGTGACGCGTCCATTAGCTCCAGCAACTGCTCAAACAGCGCGTGATTGTTCGCCTCCTCCAGATCGAGCAGGGGCTTTGCCTGCACGATGAACTCCTGGATTGCGGCCTCGGACAGGTACGCCGTTTCCGCGTACACCTTGCGGATGTGCGCAATGGATTGCTGCAACTGCTCGACGAACCGGCGGTACGCGCCGTCGTACTGGGGCGAGTGCCGGTTGCGCAACGTTATCAGCAGCTCGAATGCATTTTCAACGCATCGCGATAGTTGAGCCGATCAAAAAATGCCTCCACCGATTCCAGCGCCCACAGTACAGCTTCCGCCGATGGTTCAGCCCCGGGAAGCACGCAAGCGTCCGGACCGATGATCTTCGAACAGGCGCCGCGTGAATCGCACACGACCGCGTACGTTCCGACGCAACCAGTTTTACTGTACGGAAGAACCGTTTCGGCCGATGTTATCTCGCAGTAGGTGGCCACGTGTACGTCCACACCGTCGGCCACGTACCAGAAGCTGTATCGCAACGGGTAGTCCAGTTCGGTGTCCTTCGCGATCCCGGTCGCCAGCTTGTACACGGTGTCTAGGGCCGTTCCATTCGCTTCCGGGGTCAACACCATCGGTAGCACCGCTTCCGGTGCTCCGTTTGTCTCCAGCACGAACGTCCAGTGGCTTTTGATCGGTTCGCGTGAAGCTTGTGGTCCGCCCGGTTTGCTATCGTCGATCGGTTCGGGGCAGACCGTTTCCAGGCGCAATTTATAGCGCGCGTTCGGTTCCAGCCCCTTCCACGGTCCGGTAAGCGATCGACCCGGAATGGACAATGGCACATCCTTCACGACCGTATCGTTCCCATAGTCCACCAGCTCGGCAAGAAAGTTTTCCTCCACATCGCGTATGAACAGACCACCCAAGGTGCGGCCGTTCGGCAGCTGCGCGGGATCGAAATACGCAAAGCCGCCCTCCTCCTTCAGCACGGTCCAGTTGGAGTAACAGTTCGGCACGAGTCCGGCCACGCTCACGAGCAGCTCGAACGGTTCCCCGGCAACGGCCGGATACTGAGACCACTGGAGCACGCGAACCGCGGGTGTAACCTTCGGATGAACCACCAACAGCGACGTCCACCGTGGTTCGGATTCCCGTTCCTCCCCGCGGCAATGGAGGCCTGCACAACGTACTGACCCTCCTTGTAGAAGGTTACCAGTGCCTCGCCATCGCTCACCTCGAACGTGTCGTCACAATTGCCGTCCGCATTCGAGCTCTGGCAGGACCACACCATCCCCTCCCCGCCACCGGACACGTACGATCGCACCCGCACGGTTTGATCAATGCCGACCACGGCATCGACGGGAAACAGAACAGCTGTTGGGACACGGCGCAAAACGCGCACCGTCATGCGTGCCCTCGCAATCATTTCATCCACACTGGACGTCGAATACACCCGCACCTCGATGTCGTACGCCTGGCCGGGAAGCAACGTACCCGCCGGCACGGTAAGCGTCTTGGAGCGTTCCATCGCAACCGCCAGCGGTTCGCTGTCGTTGCGCCCTCCGTCCTCGGCGATGGTCCAGCGATAGAAGTAATCCACCCGCCGGACACAAAATATGAGCTGCGCCGTCACGAGATAGTCCACGTCCGCGTACGTCCGCTCGGCGCCCAGCATTACCAGCGACACGTCGTTACCGCCCCGCGTGGACCCACCGTGCTCGAACGAGGCACCCTGGTCCGCGTCCCGGTAGGTCATAGTAAAGTTTTGCTCCTCGCTCTCCACGCCGGCCGCATCGAGCGCGACCACGCCGAACGTGTACACTACGCCCGGTACCAGCTCGTCCGTACCGATCGTCATCTGTCCGCGCTGCGCGATCACGTCCCGTTCGCGCCGGACACGCTGCTCGAGCTGGCGTACGGCCCGCCACAGCCCGACCGTATGCCGCTGGCTGATGAATGCGGTGTCGCCCAGCAGCGTAAAGTACGTTTTCACCCGGTAGTGCAGCTGCTGCCCGCCATTCGTTTGAAAGCTGTCACGGAAAAAAGGGATAGCGCACAGTAAGGCACGGTTTGCGAGGAGAAAGTGGCAGGAAGCAGTGGGCACTCCATAATGAAATCAATAATTTATGCGCTTCTGCGCCGCAAGGACACCTTCCCCCATCATCCCCCCCTACGCTCCAATCCAAAGCGTGTCTTACCCGATCGTTAGGTGGCGTGCGGATGCGGATTGTGTGAAATTCCCACCGGTGACACCACCGGCCGCTGCACCGCTACTATCGGTCGTGCTGCCATGACCTTGGGCCGGATTACAGATAAACTCGGGTGCTATTATGCGAAACGTTGGTTTTTCCTGCTGGAAAACAAAGCAAAGAAAGCGAACCTTATTGATTGCTGTGTACTAACAGGCTTGGCAAAAAGGGCTGATAACTCACCGCTAACGATCGTTCGATCCATGCCAAGCAAACCACCCACCATAGCACCGGTCCTATTAACGCTGCGTAGGACCGCTTCATGTCTCGTCTGTGTTAATTACTCTTCCCGTTCAGTGCACCATTCCCACAGTCACAGGTCCTAGGCTCCTCTGCCAGTAGTAGGCCAACTGCACTCTTCAAGGCCGTCCGAGCGACTGAACGCGTTGTTTTTCGTTTCGTTGCTAGCAAGGCGCCAACCACCAAACGCGCCGGGAGTGTTGCGATGCAATTGTTAAAATAAACGGCAGGAACCACATGACACGCAAACGGTGACGCCGTACCGTCACAAACAATCCTGGGCGAGACCTGTTGGGTGTCGTTTGAGCGCTTTACAAACACAAGTGAAGTCCGTCGAAGGACCCACATAAACCACCCAACCACGTTACTTCGGCCGGAATCGATTGCTGGCGTTTGTACCAGCGCTCTCCGTGTGACGGACCGACTGACCGACCGACCGACCGCCAACGAACGAACGAACGATCTGAAATAACACACACACATACACTCACTAACGCTAATCGCACAGGTACGCGTAAGGCTCAAATTGTCCGCTCTCAGCGCCAGCAGAGGATTGTTTAAAGACCCGCCAAAGGGCTAGGATGGAATCGATTCGAAACTCGCTTGCTTCTCTAACTAGTCGATTTGACTGTGTTGACTGTGCACTAATGCTTACGATTGCAACACTGCTGCTGCTGCTACAACTGCATGTGCATCGAACAGCGAGGAACAAACTGATGTGATTTCAACACAAACATACTCTGGCCGTTTTGATGTTGTTGGTCCTGTTTTGCTTTGTCCCTTTTCGCTTATCCTTAACATCCATCTACGACACCGTAGAGTAGTTGGCGAACGACCGCCGGGTCCTCTCTGTCGAAAAGGATCCTTTTTGTTGTTTTTCCTTTGCTCGTTTTGAGTCCGTGGGTGCGGGTGCGGGTGAACTACATCCTTTCCTTTGGTTTTGTCTGTGTGTTTGTGTGTTGTCGTTCGTTTCTTCAGCCATACGCACCCCAGAGCGAATGGATGTAATCCGAGCGGTCCATAGTGGTCCATCCATCCTTGTTGCCTCTGTCCTGTTTTACGTCTTGGCAAATTAAGCCCACGACCGATGGATGTATGTATGTATGTGTGTGTATGTGTGTGTGTGTGTGTGTGTGTGTGTGTGTGTGTGTGTGTGTGTGTGTGTGTGTGTGTGTGTGTGTGTGTGACCTTTTTATCCAAACATTTGTTTGTCCCATTTCGATACATATCGCTCAGAACCAGGGCAGAAGATCCGTGGGAGAAAGAGTGAATAATAAACAAAAACCCTCTGGCTAAGAATGGCGAGAAGAAGGAGAAAAAAAAACGAAAAACAGAACTACAAATCAGTGCAGGCAAAAAATGGCCATTATGCCGGTGGACGAGCGGAGGAAGCACAGCTGGAACGGAGGACCCTCCCTCGCACCCTACCACAGCTGCGGTGCACAAATGCAGCTGCGGGCGGGCGTAGGTGCCGTGCACTTCGGTGTCCTGCGGGCTGTGTGTTTCGTTTTCATCGCGGATGCGTCTGGCCTGCAGATGATGAGCGAACGTGCCAGGAGACGATGGCTAGGGTTAGGCTTGAAACGGAATATCCTTTCCCTCTATGCACTGTCTTTCTTGTTTGCAAACATAAACAGTACATGTGTGTGTTGGTCAAAATGGTACAGTTATTATCCAAAACTCTCCTGAAAACAATGTATTCGCCAACACAACGAAACTGTTCAACGTTAGAAATAAAGCATTGTATCTAGCAAAAAAATATAAAATAATGTATCTCTATTTAAATTAACCCTGCACGAGATACTTCTCGCTGCACTATACACACGTAAGCAGTCATACTATCAAAAGCATTTGCTATTGAGTACCGGGTGCAGATGAGAATTGACCGTACCGTCTATCGCAGGGGTCTCCAAACTTTTCAGTTCGCGGGCCGCATTGCTTCACAATGAATCTTGTTGAGGGCCATTTTGACGCTACCTTTAGAATGAGTGAAAGTTCAAATCTCGTTTTAATAAGAAAATATTATTGAAATATATCAAATTTCTGCAGCTTTCTTTATTGAATCTTGAATTTCATCTTTCAGAAGTAAAGAAAATAATCTGTTAGAAAAGAAAGCTATTTAATTTAACCTTAGCCCAGTCCTCGCGGGCCGCATTAAAGGCGCTTGAGGTGCATGCGGCCCGCGGGCCGTAGTTTGGAGACCCCTGGTCTATCGTATAGTGGGCTCGGCTTTCAATGACTTATTTATTACGATAGCAGGATAGTCTGTCCTACGTATGGGAGGCACGTTCCATTCGGTACTTGAACTCATGACGGTCATTTTGTTAAGTCGTACGAGTTGACGAGTTTACCACCAGACCGGCCCAAACGCATTTTTGTTATGCATTTTAAATGCATTTTTTACTACTGCTACTCACCACTAGATGGCGCCACGAGCAGACTCATGCACGGGCAGAATTGTGGCTGTGTTTAATAAATCGCAGTCAAACGGTGTGAATGTATATCATTTAAAACATCATAATACACTAGATTTATTTGTTGACGGCATAAAGACCATAAAGATGGCTTAAAAGTTAAGGTTTCTACGTTGACGTTATACCACGCAATCGGATCGGAGTCACAGCCCCAAAGCTACCAAGGGACGGAACTTCTCGGACGGGGAAGACACAACCTGTGAGATTTCTCATACCTGAAGACACCACCGTACGTCCTTGGATATCGATGTGAGGTTTAGTCCGTTATCGTGGAGACGAGCTCCAAAAGAAATCGTATTCCTCGGATGATTATACTACATTCCAAATGCTTTTAGCGTGTATAACCAAGGTTGTCGAAAGGCGGTTGACAATATGGTTTTAAAAATAGTTGAGAAATAGCATAACATTGTTACTCGTTCATAACAATTCCATTTTGTGACTTTGGTAATTTTCGGAATTTTGTCATTTAAACACACTAAAGTGTAGCGGTTATAAATGACACGGCTATATAAAGCGGTTTTATTTCAAATGTTCTACGCATTTGTCGTATGGCAGACTGTGGCATTGCACAAGAACACTTCACGAAGCTTGGAGGAGGACATGTGAAGTACGTCGGAAGAAAATCCTTGTAACGGGAGCACAAGGTACGGAATCGATTTCCAATTGGCGACTAGGAGGAGCCGGCACAGCTACGTTGCATTTGTTTATATAATTATTTATTTACAACCATGTTTAGGCCGAAGCGAAACGAACGAAGCAATGTAGCATGTATCCTTTCCAATCACATTTATCAGCAACTAACCTGAATAATTAAAAAAAAAAACATTTGAAACTTAGCATACAATAGAGCATATGTAACGATAAAACCAACTATAATTTTCGAATAGAATCATTATCTCAGAGCGAAATAAATATGTAACGGCCCGGTACTTGAACCTCCAGTGAGGTGATTGTTTGTAAATAACGTTTAATTTCCACAAATAAAAGCATAAACTCCTCACAAGATCACTGCCATTGAAGGTATTTTCCCACCGCGCTTCGAAAAGATGCTCCGATAAGATGCTCCGAAATGCATCAAAGCTGAGAAAGGCCCACAATCACACATGCCTTCCTGCTTCCATCTTCTTACTAGGATTTTCCATCGAAAGGCTCACACACACAAATTCTCTCCACCTCCCATAATCTGTCGAAGGTCAGACGTTTCAATTCGAAGCCGTCCCACAGCAGATGGGAAACGGTATTAACGAACACTGATAAGGTTTTTATAAAACGAGCATCTTCGCTGGCTTTTCGGATCATTCCGCTAGTGAAAGTCGCGATCATAACAGTGTTCTACGGTTTCTTTTTTTCGAAAATGGCAAAATGGGCCGTATTTGGCATAATCTTTCTGATAGGCTTATTTAGCGAGGAGCTAAGGATAACGTCAGCCGAAAAGCTGCAACTCGTCTATCAATGGTCACAGCTAAAGTCCAGCAACAGTAGCGATGGTAAGGCTAAGCGGCGCACGGTAGCTCTGAAGCATGTTCATCAGTTGAGGTTTTTATGTTGTGCGAACTGTTTTGCAGCATCGCAAAATGTAGTATTCACGGCCAATTCTGTCCCAGCCGATGAGGACACGTTCAACGCGTATGGCAATCTGCCGATGGGTGTCACCCATCACAAGGGATTCCTGTACGTTACGATTCCACGGCGCCGTCCGGGCATTCCGGCCACCTTGAACGTCATCGACATGGCACGCAATCCATCGGCAAACAATCCGACGCTGGATCCGTATCCTAACCTATTGGTGAACTCACTGCGGGTAATTGGCATTATCGAATCATTGGAGCTGTGTATTATACTCACTCATCCTCCCATTTCTCCATTACAGAGGATTTCACCGCCGATCCGAAACGCATCATCTCTGTTTACCGCACGCAGGTGGATCGTTGCGATCGGCTCTGGTTCGTCGATACGGGATATCTCGAGTATCCGGGCGGTGCAGGCCGCAGGTGCAGCGTCCCGCCCTATGGGTCATCGATCTTACCATCAATCGGAGTGTACGACGGTTCGAAATTCCACCGGAAATGGTCGAGTTTGGTTACGGCATTCCCAACATCGAGGTGGACGTCGATGATCGCGATTGTAGCCGTGCTTACGCGTACATTCCCGACTACGAGTGGCGTCGGCTGTACGTGTACGGACTGGCCGAGGGTCGGATGTGGCGGTTTGAGCACAACTACTTCTCCTTTGAACCACGGTACGGTGACTTCAATGTGGCCGGTCAACAGTTCACCTGGTACGATGGTATCTTTTCCGTGGCGGTCGGTGGACGGTGGGAAAATAGTGCTGCCGAGCGTACCGTGTATCTGCACGCAATGGCTTCCGTCAGTGAGATTGCCGTTTCGAATCGGGTTCTACAGAACGAAACGATGGCGCAGCTCGGCAGTGGGGCGTACAGGCGTGCCTTTCACCATCTTGGCGCCCGTGGACCGAACACGCAAAGCTCGAGCCACGCGTACGATCCGCGCACGGGAGTGCTTTTCTATGCGGAAATCAACCGGAATGCGATTGGTTGCTGGAACACGCCACAAGCAATTCACACCGGAAAACCACGGCATAGTGCATCTGGACAACGAGGAAATGATTTATCCTGCAGATTTAAGGGTAAGTTACGTTATGGACAAACGAATGTTGATCGAAAACAGTAGTTTAATAATTTTGAATCGTTACAATGATCATCATCAACAACAACAGATTGACAGTGACGGTGATGTGTGGGTCATTTCGAATCGGCTGCCCATCTGGATCTACTCCCAGCTGAACCGGACCGAAGTGAACTACCGAATTTGGCGCCAATCGGCGTCTCGTGCCGTTGCTGGAACAGTATGTGCATAATACCTTGCCGAACACACACGACCTTACTACGATGATAAAGAGCTGTTTCTTTCCACACGTACCCCCAATACGTCGTTGTAAGAGATAAGAACAGTCAGCTGCTTGTTAAAAAGAAAGAACATAAACCTACGAACTCGTGGGTCATTTATTTGCCATGAGGTGTTACTGCGCCGCTTTGAGAAACCCACTAATTTTTACCACACTACGAGACGACTATGAGCACTCAGAACTAAAATCTTACGTCAAGAGAAATCACTTTGTTTTGTCCTAAAAATGTCTAAAGAATGCGTGTCTACTGAGCGAATGGATTCGTATAAGAATGGAAAAAACGCCTTTACCTTACTTTCTGCTCTGTTTAGTTTTTGTTCACTGAAAGAAGGGCCTGTATAAGTGTTTCCGCCTCTTTCTTGATTTCGTCTGCTGCTTGTCTAATAATTCGTATCAAAACTACCACCCGCAAAACCCGTACAAGCATACAATTTAAATCCTTTGTTTGTTACAATCAGCCTTTTAAGAAAAGTGTGGTATGTGTGCTTGAAGAGTTTCGAGACTGCCAAATGAGCACAACTCGCCTCGTTGCTTACCGTCGCTCAGTTCCGCGTTACATGTTAATATGGAGCTGCACACAAACATACATACACTCACACACACGCACACACACGCACACACTTACACACACACACATATAGTAGATATACTAATCAGTAGGTTCACACAGAGCTTTGTGCTAGTATACAGCCTTTTTGTTTACTTTTTGTTACGTTTTGTTTTGTGCTATTTTTGCATTACCTTCCTCAGTGGTATCCTTCAAAAGAGCATCAATCGTACTGATTTTGATAAGGAACAATAAAATGTATAAAACCTAGAACATTTTTTACTAATTATTCAACAAATTGCCGAATCATTAAACCAAAACAATTACAAATTGCTCTACATTGCACGCCACCTGCACGCAGTTCAGTTTAAACAGTTTAAAACGATATCCCTATACTATGCTTTTGCGTAGAGTAGCGGCTCATTTGAATACGGAACCAGATGAAGGTAATTTTTTGTTTACTCCAAATTTCTACATTGTCCAGTATCTACTATAGGCGCATTATCGTAAATGTCGTTTAAGTTCTAGCTCACAAATTTGCACTAATCGTTTACTGCGTAGGAAATTGTTGTGCTCATTTCCCGTTTGCCCTTTTTTTAAAACGCACACCACGCATTCGCACACGCGCGCATTACGCTGCCATTGCGAAGATACATCACATATCGGTTTTGTTATTTCAATATGACTCGCTTACATATTTTGCACACTCGCTTGTTTGTTTGGGCCAAGTGTTTTCCTACAAAACAAAACTACTACAATAATTTGCTGCACTAATTTCGATCGCGATGATAGTAAGTAGTAATGTTGTTGGTATACGTTGTATAGAGTAGTGTACTAGGTATGTGGTGTAATAGTATTGGAATTGGATTTAGTATTCGTCCCATCAGGACCACATTACTTTATGTCCTGGTTAGTATTGCAAACTGTCTCGTTATAGTGTGTTTCTGCCTCGTAATTCTATTTCTATTCGACAATTGCGCTTTGTATACACTGTCGCACATGTTGCCTACACTTCCCCAGTATAATAGGTCCGACTAACTTGGCGTATATTTTCTAATAAAAAACAGAGATGAGTGATGGTATTTCCCTGCTTCACTTCTGTAGCGTTTCTCAAACTACAAAGACACGTTGTTGGTCGATAAGAGTTGCCTATTGCACAATAAAATCCTTGTGGCCACGTAGAGATTTGAGCTGCTTTTTCAGCTTGGTTACCAAATCCGCTGGTTGTACCTGTACAGATGAAAATGTTGTTAAAAAACACAATACCGCACAGTTGCACTTGAACACTCCAATAACAACATACCAGTATTGATATATCCCGTCCAACCGCGTTCAAACGATCACGTATTTCGTTCTCTTTAAAGAACAAATTCAACGGCCGGCCGTTGATTTCGGTCAACACCCAAAATGTTAGCGACAATCCGTCACACGATTTTGCCTGTAAGAAACGAGATTGTCCATGCACGTGCACGTTTAGTGGTAATTATAATACATCCCAGAATGCTTTCTGCCACGTCACTCACCTTCGGGGCAATCCATGCCGAGCGGCCAAACTGTTCGGAACAACGTCCACGATGGTGGCTGTGTTACCGTCCCGTATCAGACCCAAACACTGTCCATCGATCTCCCGTCGTATGGCGTACACACGGCCGAATGGAACACGGCGAATGATAAGCTCAACCTGCAAACAAGCAAACGAGAAATCAGCTCCCGCAATTTGATGCCTTAGTGCGCGTAGTGCGCCTTTCGTGCACCACTTACAAACAAACCCGGTGCCGCCCGGATAGCTTTGTGTGCTTCTGCTGCGGACGCGATCGCAACACCGGCCACGCTGATCATCTGATCGCCAATGTGAAGCGCATTGTACAGTACCGGATGTTCCTTTTGTTTCCATCCCGCCACCCATACGGCACCGAACGCATCAACGAGCCCGATGGAATTGATGCAGTCCTTGCGCCGCAACTGCAAGCGTACGCCGCCCGGATGCATCATTTCGCGGCGCAACTGGAACACTTGCTGCTCCCGCAGTGTCAGCTTCCGGTTTCCTGCAGCGGATGCCGGTGTTCCATGGGTTACTAGCCCGTTGGCTCCGATCAACTGACTACCCTCGGGCACGTTTATTAGCTGATGATGATGCGGTCGAAATGGTTGCGGCGGCGACTGTAACCTTCCGGGACCCATGCCAGGTCCAGCGGCACCC